>NC_036237.1:23457235-23498076 GCF_002742605.1 Olea europaea var. sylvestris
ATACCCATACCCGAATTTGAGCACCATAGGTCATATTTGCATATAAACTTAATTTCCATCTTAAAAATTGGGACTCTTATCTTGTATAAAAGTGAATGAACCATAGGACAACAAAAACAAAATATCATTAGTCAGAATTACCTTAAATAATTGAACATGAATTCAATTCTCATCAATGTGCCACATTTTGTACAAAATTATTATATGGTCTTGGCAGATAATCCTCATATAGGTAGTCCACCATCTATATGCAACCATATAGAGATATAATGCTCAGCATAATGCACAACATAAATTCACCTTAGGCCTCCATCATAATCATCTTGACTCCACTACATTGACTCCTATTATGTTGGCCAATTTGCTTAATTATAAAAATCCATCATGCTCACTCCTACAACTTCGGACTATTTTAACAGACCCTGTCGGATCCCTATCCCTTCTTCAACTCAAAATCTGTAGAGAATTATGGCCAAGTGCACAGAGTTATCTCGACAACTTAGTGATAACAAAACTAAACAATACTTGGCATAAGCTGCAAAACCATCCAAGGCAAGAGGCTGGCAAAATCTGGGGCCGATAAAAAAGTTGGCACGTTCGCTATCCTGAAGTTGATCCCATGGACAAAGTTCGCATGGACAGTAATGATGCACGGATTTTACATGTGGTCCATTTCTTTCACCAAGTCTTAGCAGCTAAATTTGTTCAAAGTTTTAATGAAGAATATCTTACAATGCAGACTGCAGATTTCTTCAACCACAATAAATCCCCATTATAAACTTTATAGTTTGTATACTAAGAGAAAAAACATGGGGGTTAAATTTGTTCAATGTTTTGATGAAGACCAACTTATATTGCAGACTGGAGATTTCTCCAACCACAATAAATCCATTATAAACTTTGTAGTTTGAATACTAATATATAGGCTATATTCTTGTAAGAACTCATGTAAATCAAGACAGAGAGAAAATAGCACTAAAGATTCAGAAAATAATAGATATAGAAAATAAAAGATAATAATCAATTCTCAAAACATAATAATGAGCAAAATGTCTGCTAAATAATTGATATCTGACGAAATAATTGAACATCTAATTCAACAAGAAACGTGTGACGAAAGATTACATAAATCATCCAAAACACAGATTTTAAATAGCAAGTGACAGATCCAATCTAGGTACAAAATCTCCAGCCAAATTTCCCCTAATGATGAGGCAGTTCCACATATATTCTTCTACCGAGAAATCTTACAATTCCTCTAAATAACATTAAAATAATCACCAAGTAGTATTAAAAGAAGCCAATCTATTACCTTTGTATATGGATCTATTACATCCGAATGGATTTTATCGAATCAAATTACACACGAGTGGCAACGGATGGTGCAGCTGCAGCCGCGGCGGAAGCTGCGCCACCTAGGAAGGAAAACAACCCAGCATTAGCCGGCTCCGAATCGTCCAGGAACAAATCCTCGGGAACGCGGAATGCGCCGTGCGTACAAACAACTGCCAGGCCGACAAGCAAAGCTGACATGAGCAGCGATCCAACGCTGGTTAGGAACACCACAACTACGGTAGACACCACCAAAATCCCCAAAATCTCACGAGGCGAAAATGTGCGTCCCCCAATAACAAGTGGCTGATCCGAAGGACGGAATAAGTAAAGGAAAAACCACGCGCCGAGTAGGCCTAAGAGGACAAGTAACGAGAAAGGGTGGGACAGAAGAGATAAAGCAAGTGAAAGGGCGATTAGCGAAATGTAATTGACGCGAAAGTAGGAGGAGTTCTTGCGGATGCGGGATGCGGCTTCGGACAAGGAGTCGGGACGGGCGAAGGAAGAGCGATCAAGGAGTTCGTACCAGGGGCGGCGCTGGGAGAGGCCGTGACGGATGGTGGCGGAGAGGTTGGAGAGGAAGGATCGGAAGGCGCGGGTGGAGATCGACGACGCCACCGTGTCGGATTGGGAGGTCGATATCGGGAGCGTCGGCGGAGAGGCCATTTGCGATTCTTTAGTGAGGAAAAAAGTTGGACGCGTTTCAATTTAACGTCCAATCGAGTATTCTTTATGGAATTTTTTTGTCCTTATATTATTTTATAATAGTAAAAAGAGCAAGTTTTGCTGAAATTTATCGAAAAAGATCAATAAAGACAAAATTTTAATTAGCTGAGGTGAATAAAAAGAAATAGTAATACTCTCATTAATACAATATTGTAATTATCTATCTCAAGAATTTATATTCCCTACTTTTTAGGATCAATTTCTTGATTCGAGCAAAATTTTAACTTGTTTTGGTAATCTAAATTCACTCCCAATCAGGTGCGGAGCTAGCACCCGACAAGGGGGCATGACCGCGCGTGTTGGCTCCGTCGGAATCTGCAAAGCCGTCGAGTAAGGAGTTGCAATCTTGCGTCATTGAAGAAGAAGGAAGAAGGAAGATGAAGGCGCCGCTCAATTTGTCTCTTTTTTTTTTTTTTAATTTGGGCTTCAGTAAATATTAAATTTTGGACCTATTGTTATTTAATTTATTTAGCCCAAATGAATTTAGCCTTGAACCCGTTACCCATAACCCATTTCATTTGGCCATTTCCCTCACATTTTCAATCGCCAACAGAATACGAGCTCAGGCAGCAGCAAGAATTGTGAATTTCCTCCAAATTGCCAAACCCTTTTCCTCAATCTCACTTTTTCTTGCTCTAAATTCACACCACAAACCACACGACCTAGCTGACTAGCTCCAGACTCCGAGCAGACCAAATAAACAGCAAACTCATCAAATCATTCGTTGCTTGCCTACTTTTGGCTCCGCGCCTGCTCCCGATTGTCGAACTCCCAAACGCCTGAACCGCCAACCGGTGAACCGGACAGTGAACTCCATCAGGCATCAGACTTTCAGATCGGTGACTCCTTCTTTCCCTCTTTATTATTATTATTATTATTATTATTATTATTATTATTATTATTATTATTTGGGTTTTGGTGTTGACTTGTTGTTCTCTTTTTAGGCTTTTAACATATTGTCGATGCATTATTTAAAATTAAATCTATTTTATTGTTCTATCTTTCCACTTGTATTTAAAATTAACTAAGCAACATAAAGGTGTTATGATAATTCATAATTTTATTTTTGTTTAAAGATATATATTTCTCTAACATATTTGGCAAAAAAAAATAATAAATAAAATAAAATAAAAAGTTATTTTTTTATAAACCTTAGGATTTACAAATTATGTGAATCAAAATGCAAATAACTATGAGTCTCACAACTTAAAAGTTAATTAAGTTAGAAAACAAGTAATTTATTTGCTAAAATTACGCACAATATCTCTTAAACATGGACGGCTTGGATGTCCACAATATTGAAGTCTTTAGAAGGAAAATGAATGGAAACAAGCCGAAATACATTATTTTGACCAATACTTTATCAATATGGAATCCAGTGAAAATCCAAATTAACTTTTAATAATAATTATGATGCACCTTTTGATCTTAATTATTAATCAATTAATTAATTATTCTTTTTACCTGTCTTCGAATGCCTTCGCTTATTACAGCCAGAAACCTCAAAAATTCAGTCAAAGGAAAGTTGCAGTTCAACGGGGTAGTCTTTAGAACGGTTAAAAAATTAGTTCTATTTTTCACAGTGACCTTTATGATAGGAAATACTATTTTGCCTTTACTTTTATTATTTGCAAGATGTATCCTATATCTTTTAATTATTAGGTCTTTCAGGATTATATCTTACAATTCTTCCAATTCTTCCTAATTCTCTAAATATTCTCTGTATTTTGATAATTTTTCAAAGATTTTAGGCTGATCTTTTTCAGTTATATATCCTAAAACTATTCCTTCTGAAACTTCTTCTTCTATATTGTTATGTTTAGTTATAATATCTTCTATCTTTTTTATTTCTCTGCTTGTCCTTACAGAATCAAGTCTTATATTATGTTTACAATAATAATCTATATCTCGATATATTTCTTCAAGTTTTTCTTTCCTAACAGAAAATATGTCTTCAGATTTTTCAGCTAATTTAAGTAAAAACAAAATATCTTTCTTATCTAAATATAATCTGGGATCATTATCACTATTAGAAATAGATGTGGATGCTTGTGAAGTGTTCATCAAAATTAATCAAAGCATAAGCATGTAAAAGCGAATAAATAACTTACAGTAATCCAATAGAAGTAAACACGCTTTCCTTCTAGTATGCTCTTATAGATAATTTGCATGTACTTAATCAATCTTCTGAATCAAGTAAAAGTTTAAAATGTTTTTTGGAATCACTTGGGTCCACAACTGCTTCCGCAAAAGGCTTTTCAATTAAGGTTGCATTTCTCACTCTAGAGAACTAGCCGTGTTTCCACAGACACTATCTCACAGTATCCAAAGTCTCTGTTTTCACCTCTATTCAGACTCTTTTCAGAATCAAGTCCTTACTTGGAACGAAATTTTAAAAGATAACTCACACACAAGGTGCTACGATTTGTTAGAAAACTGTCTTTTTCCCCTAAACCATTCAGCAAAGACGGGTACTTTGGCATGACTAACATCCATTTAAAATCAATATTTTGAAAATCTTTTAAAATCTCTTCTGTACTGCCGAGGAATCATGAGAAATTTAACGAAATCCTTTTATGAAAGTTTTGTTAAGCATAACAAACTTCACTTTAATATTTATAAATTGAAATAGTACATGCTTACAATCTATATTTACATACCATCGGTACTCACCTTATGAGGTTTTAGAACTCCATAAGCGATTATCTTATTACAAACTTTGCTATCTTCTGACTATCTAATATTTTCTGAATACAAGTGGTGTATACATATTACAAAATATTTGAAATGTGTTTCTTCAGAGTGTTTTAGAGATAAGTTGTTTCGAGATATCTTCTCTTCTCTTCTTGCCCCCTTTTATAGAATGTTTTGAGAATCTTATCTTGACATCTGTATCCTCTTTTCTTTTGGTGAGTAGCTCAGTAGTCTTATCTCCACCGATTTCTCCATTATCTTCTTACTAGGTGGACCTCTCCTTTTGAAATTATTTGCCTTATCTTTGAATTTGTCTTCCACTTTTGACGACTGGTAGGTGAGTGGTCACAATTATGGAGACTTTCTTGCATTATCTTCTATCTTTTAGTAGCCACAGTTTTTCTTTAATAAAATTTTTTATTAAAGTAGTGATAAAGGGCCACTTTTGTTGCTATCACTTTTCCATCTTTGAATCAAAGAATTCTGCAAGGAATTCTTCTCTATTGAAAAATACTTGACTCATATCTTCCACTACACAGTATTCACAATGGTGGTCTTTGTAATTCCAGAATAGTTTGCATAGTTTTTTCACCATATCTTCTGACCCATGTACTTAGTTTGAGATAATTGAGGATAATAAATGGTCAAGATAACATATGTCTTCTTCCTTTGTAGTCATCCTTGCATTGGAGTAGATTATATGGTCTTCAGATGGATAAATTCATATTTTTTCTTTCTCAGTAATTATCTGGGTTACATGCTCAAATATTTCTTTATACCATTTTGCTCTTCTGTAGGGCATTATATTTATAATATCTTGATATCCATTTTTAACAACATTTTGACTGGTTGGTAAAAAATGTTGATTTGTAAGTTCCATTTTGATAATATGGAATGATAGATGCATATATTCAAGAACGGAATCCCATTCCATAGTTGTTGAATGGAATCTGATGTATATATTTGTTGTCTTGATAATTTCAGTATATCTTTTAACAGCCTTCCTGACGTTGGCTGGAAGCTGAGCTATTTCTTTGAGATCTTTGTTGGGATATATACAGAGTATATTTCTTATCTCAAAATAATTTCGTACCCAGTTGGCTGGTGCTACTGGATAGAAGTTTATCTTGTTGTATTTTGAACAGTTGAGAGTCTTCATCCACTTTCCAATCTCCAGATACCAATCTGATAGAACATTAAAAATAACAATAAAGAATATGACTTCTTTATGGTTATCTTTTCTGGAAAATTTTGCCTTATGACATATTTTGACAATATCTTTTGAGCTCATTCTTTCAATAGAAAGTTTAGACTTAGTTTGGCTCTGTAAAGAGCTACTTTCGCTTTTGATATTTTGAATATCTTCTTTACTAGTAATAGGCTGAAGTATTCCCTGTGAAGGGGTTCCTATTACCTTCTTCCCTTTCCCTTTATCCTCGGGGAGAGCGCTAGTATTTACTGGTCCCTGTGAAGGAATACTAGACTTGGTACAAGTTACTTCTGCCTCAAGGGCTATATTTTTGCCTCGAAGGCTATTTTGGATATTTTGAATTTGTGTTTCCAAATAGGAAACTTTTATTTCAAGTATTTGGACTTTCGTCCTTAATTGCTCTAGCTCCATCCCTGCTGAGATAATCAGGAAGAAAGTTAGTTTTTCCTTTAATACATTCAATATCAAATTTGAAGTATGAAAACCAAATTTGTATCCTGATAATATATCTATTAGTAATAGATGGATCAATATTATTTTTCAAAAAAATTTTAACTTGAGTATTATCAGTTCTAATCAAGAACTTTTTTGGTAATAAATAATTTTCATATTTTTGAACTCTTCTTTTTACAGCAATGAGTTCTTTCCTGTTCGTTTCATATCTAGTTTCAACTTCTTTGAATGTTCCTGATGTATAACCTGCAAGTATCTCAGGACAAGAACAATTCTTTTCACATTTATATTCTTTATGATTCTTTTTAACTTTTAATACTGCTCCCCAGAAATTATCTGAAGCATCAATTTCAAGGATAAAGAAATCTTTTTCCTGTGGAATTATAAGTTTGGGCAATGCCTTTAATTCTTCTTTTACCTTTCTTATATTTTCACAATCTTTTTTTTTCAAGACCACATTATATTTTTTCTTAATTTTGGAAGAAAATAATTTTTTAGTTTGACACAATTTTCAATAAATCCTTCAGCATAATTCAATTTATCAAGGAAGCTTTGTAATTGTTTTTTATCTTTGATTTTTTCGGGAAATTCTTGAAATTTTTCTCCAATATGAGATTGCAATTGCAATTCTCCTTCTTTTATAAATAATCCTAAAAATTCTATTTCTGTTTTAACTATTTCAGCTTTCTTTTGAAAAAGTGTAATACTATATTTTTTCATAATATAACAAAATTTCTCAAAATGTTCAATATTTTCATTATATTATTTGAATGAATAAGTAAATAATCTACATATGCAATACAAAAATGAGTAATTGGTTTAATTACCTCATCCATTATTCTTTGGAATATCTGTGGTGCATTTTTCAACCAAAATGGCATTACATTCCATTCGTATTGTCCTAAATGATTGGGCGTACTAAATGCAATTAATGGTTTACTTTCTTCTATAAGCATGATTTGCCAAAAACCTGACTGACAATCAAATTTTGAGAATATCTTCTAATTTTGTACTTGCTTAATAAGGGTGTCCTTATTTGGCAAGTAATATCCATCGAATTTGGTAACTTCATTTAACTTTTTATAATTTATCACTATCCTGGCTTTTCCTCTTTTTATCTCGCTATGTTTTCTAACTATAAAGGCTGGGTTGCTATGTGGACTTTTACTAGGCCTAATTAATTTGGCTTCTGGTAATTCTTTTATCTGGTGTTTAAATTCATTTTGGTCATCTACACTATATTTCATGGGTTTGACTCTAACAATAGTGTTTGAATTGGTTAATTCTATTTTTGCCTTTACTTTGTATGTATTCCATTTCTCTAAGGGATTTTCAGAATATATTTCAGAAATTTCTTTTTTCAATTTTTCTAACCTATTTTCTGTTGTCATTTTTAGAACTGTAACTGGTTAAAATTTTTCTGTACTCCAACATCCACCACGCTGGGTTGAGGAACTCTGATAGTTTATGTCTCTATATGCTATTATAACAGCCTTGTTTATTTTTGGTGAAGAATAAAGAGCACCAATATTGAGTTGAGTATTCATAAGCTTGTAATATATCCTGTTTATTACGGCAAAAGCATTTGAAATTTTGTCCTAATAAAATATCACATCCAATTGTATTTGACATATATATTGTATCAACAAATACTTCTCTAAAGGAAATTAGAAAAGGTACTTGCGTAGCATATTTGCTGTATACTACCTTGTTTCCACCTGCTGTTGTAGCAGTGACTATTTTCTTTGAATTATATTTTCAGTATTCAGATGGTAGTACATTTGGTAAGCATAAGCTTATTGTACTTCCTGTATCTAAGTAAGCATGAAATTTAATTTTACAATAACTTTTTATATTGAGTATGATTTCAATATATGGACTCATGAGATTAGTACTAATTACTCTTTCCATAATAACAATGATTTCATATTTTTGTCTATTCTTGATATGATGATTGGATTATCATCAACTGTTATTTTTATATATCCTTGGCAGATTTTATAAGGACTATGTTTCTCAAGAAAGTTCATTCCTAGTAGTATATGTGAACGTTCAACTCCATATAATTCATCTTTATATAGAATTATTTCTTTAGTATATTCTTTCTGATCATCTCCCATAAGTATAAGAGGGAACTTTACATATTTCCTTATTTCAATATTATTTCCTAAATAATCCTTGAATATATAGGGTTCTGGCATTTCAAATTCTATTAAATGACTAGCAAATTTAGCATTTACATGACTTTTATCTGCTCCAGTGTCAATGAGGACAAGAAGATTCTTCTTATATCCTTCTTGATTTACATATCTTGTTTTGATATAATATTGCGAACTTGATGGTCCAGTAATACTTAATTTCTTGAGTTTGCTTATCTTAGAGTCGTGTCTAGAGGGGAATCTTGCAATAAGATTATCTCCTTCCCAATTGATATTATTTCTTCTTATCAGTTTTCCTTCAGAATTAATTTCTGGTATAGTGACTTCATGTTCCTGGTATTTCCTAGGAGGTATATATTGTACTAATTCCTCAAAATCTTTATGTATGATAACATTATCAGTTATTTTTCTTAAATTGTTATGATGGCTAGTACTAAAAGCAAAAATTGATTTTATGCTTATACTAATAGCCTTACTTTTTCGTAATATTTTCAAGTTTTCAATTCTATAATATAGACTGAAACTTTGGTCAATATTTTCTTCAATTAACGATATTGCATAATTTGCTTTTACTGTAAATATTATCGTTTGATAGACTAAGTTTCCTACAACTGTTCCTAATAGAGCATCTATAAGATCTTGTAAGATTCTGTCGTCCATACAGTATATTTCTATTGGTATGTTCATACATTTTCTAAAGAATCCTTTTACCATTATCTGGACTTCTCCTATTTCAACACATTTTAATTTGTTTCTTATATTTTCTGGAATTTTGGATGACTTTTGTTTTACCCATTCTTTTGTAATTATAGGAATTCTTGTTTTTCCTATAGTATTTTCTATATTGATAGACATTTCTTTATAATTCATACTTACAATTGTTTTATTTACTCTTAGTGGTATTCCTAAAAATCCTTGTTGGAATACATCTTTTTCTTGTAGGTCTAATATTTTTTTTTATTATTCCTTTGTATTTTTTAATATAAAAGGTAATTTCTTGATTTATTCTTTCTATCGAGTCTTCAACTTCTTCAATTGTTTCTACATCTATTTCTAGATCTGTTTGTTGTATCTCTTGATTCATATATACAATCTCCTCAAAATCTTCCCCTGATGAGGATGTATTTAATTCATAAATGCTACTACATTCACTACTTAAATTTTCAAAATATTCAATTGGTTCTATTTCACTATCTTCTTGAAATTTTTTATAAATTCTAAAAAAATTTATATTCTATCTATCTTTCTTTTTAAGACATTGTAGGGCAATATGTCATTCTTCGTTACAAATAAAACATCTACATTTTTTAATATTTCGTGATTTGGATTTTTTATCCCAATTTCTTTTCTTGAAATATTTCTTGTGTGGCTTAAAATTTCTTTTCTTAAATTTTTTGTAGTTTTTGAATTGGTTTATATTTCTTCTTATGGCATCCAAATTGTTTAATTTGACCTATATCTTTGTAACAACACAAAGAATTCTTTCTTATTTTGTATGTTTTTTTACTCTCAAGAGTTTCTCTGCACCACATGCCTATCATTTTTTTTGTAAATTTAATCCTACTTCCAAGACTATCTATTTTTACTCCTTTCTCTTCTCCTAAAGGTAGTAATTTCTCATATTCTTTTAATAACTTAGTTCCCCATGAGAATGGTAATTTTGTAAAATAAGACCTTAGTATATGTTTATTTTCTTGATAATCTCATTGATTTAATATATAGTATAATTCTTCAAATTTAAATGTATATCTTTTTAATTCACACATATCACATATCCTTAAATTTTTCATTGCTATCATTCCTTCATTATATTCATCTTGTTTTCTTCATTATATTCATCTTGTTTTCTTTCTTCTTCATTGGAAGCATGTCTATCTCTCAAAAACTCTATTCTTAAGGCTTTTTCAAACCTTTTTAATATTTCTTGTATATTTTGATCATTTAAACTATTCCTATTATCTAATAATTCAGTTCTACATTCTCCATACTTTATTCTTCCTTTAATAGTTTCTGGTAACTTTCTCCATCATTCAGAAACAATTCCTCTGAATGTATGTTATATAAATCCAAAGGCTGTATATGTTTTCCATTTATTAACTTGTATTTCTAAGTCTGTACTTTTCATCCATGTTTCAATAGCTTTATTTTTATCTACATAGTCTAAATCTAACCATATTCCCGTTGTGTGGATTGGTTCATTGTAAGATTTCATTGGATTTGTTTCTTTTATGGACTGTTTTCTTATATTTTCAGTGTATCTCTTCTTATATTTTCAGTGTATCTCTTCTGTATTTTCCTATATTGATTAATACCTTCTTTAAGAGGTATAGTAGTATAATAAGGATAATCGTATTCTTCATCACTATTGAATTCTATTTTTATATTTTGATTTGTTGATGGATTAGTATTCATCTTAGTATTTTTCATTCTTTCAGTTAATTCTTCTAACTGTTTTTTATATTCATCATACTCTTCACCAGTAGATTCTAAGAATTTTTTTTCTAGTTCTTCTACATCTGTAATCATATATTATTTTCTTCATGTCTTTTCCCTTTATTATTTTCTTTTTGTGTTATCCTAAAATCTTGGGGTGGATTAATTATAATCCTATCTTTTCCTTTAAGGCTTTTATCTAAAAGAGCATTTCCTACTTGTAGATTATGTTCTAAATTTTCTAATCTTTTATGTATATCCTCAAAACTTTCATTTGTGGTGTTATTAGGTAAATAGGGATAACTTGATTTTTTATGTTTTTCAACTTTTTTCAAAAATCTTCAATTATATTTTCTTCATCTACTATGTTCATCATAATTTTAGGTTCGTAACATGGCTCTGATACCATTTCTTCAGAGCGTGCAGCGGAGGGTTTAAGATTTTGAATCCAATTAAATTCTTCATAAGTATTTATAATATCACAATAGAATTTATAAAATTCACTATCTTTAGTTAAAACATTTTCTTTAATAATTATATTTAATTTGTTAATTCTTCTTTCCAGTTTAAGAATTTGTTTATATATATTATTTTCTATTTTAATTGCTCTATTATCTATATAAACATTTTTATGTTTTAATTTTGGATCTAAATATTCTGTAAAGAAACTTTTCAGATCTTCTTTTAAATAATTTAATTCATTATATGTTGCATTTCTTAGATCAATAAAATTTTGTATAATTTTTGGGTTTAAATTTGTTAAAGATTTATGATCTATATTTCTTTGGGGACCTAATCGAAGATTTTTATACATTGTAATGGCTTTGGTTCCAAATTCTCTATGAAGGGTATTTTTGGAAAAATTATTTTTCAAAGGTTATTCTTCAAATGATTATATTTTTTGGTCTAATCTCACAATTTGCTATTCTATTTAGGCTGTTAGCAGGTATTTCCTCTGGTTCAACAACGTTTTATGTTGTGCACTATTAAAACCCTTGAAATCAAATGCGTGCATCTGTTCCCACGTATTTCAAAATTATTTAGGGGCCTCAAAAAGTAATGGAGAATGTAAAAGTTTCTCATTTTTTTAAAATTTTTTTTTTTGGGTTTAGGTGTTGACGTGTTGTTCTATTTTGTTTCAATTGTTTGGCTATTTTGATTTTGTTCGATTTTGTTTTGCCCTTGCTACTCAAAGTCTGCCTATTTTGTTTTGATTTTGTTCTATTTTGGAGTTATTGATGTTGATTGTTGAGCATTTGAAAATTTTAATATTAATTATGTTATTATTTATTCATTTGGGAATTTATGTTTGCGAATTGCGAATTGCGAATTGTGATTTATGAATTATGATAAGTAATTTACGTTTTATCATGATGAGTTATGATTATTAATTTGGAAATTTATGTTTACGAAATTGTATTTGCGAATTGTGATTTATGATGAGTAATTTATGATTTGATGAGGGAATAGGATATTAGGAATGATTATTGATTTGGGAATTCACGTTTAGGATGACATTTTGTAGATTATGGAACGATTTTTTCAACCAAAACGAAAGTTCATACCCAATTCTTCTACTTCTAGTTGTGCATCTAGTCTCGCCATTGATTCTAGTCAAGCACAAGAGTTATTGAATAACACAAAGAAGTCTCGGGCTCAATTTAATGTGGATGATCTTGTATCTGATCCAGGGATACGCCCCCTATCGAATCATATGGTCCTAATATCAGAGATATTGTTAGGATGACATACTTGGAGAAAGGTCATTGTCAACCATATGAACATGATTTTCCAAGAAGACCGATGGGGAATGATAATAGATGTTTTCGAAAAGAATAGTTCTCCAAATTTCATTGGTTGGAATACAGTATAGAAAAGGATGCGGTGTATTGTTTGCATTGCTACCTGTTCAAACCTGATAGAGGGGGTCAAGGGGGTGGACATATATTTACTAAGACCGGCTTTAGGGATTGGAAGCACAAAAAGACATTGAAAGATCGTGTCGATCTCTTTGATAGTTCTCATAGTCAAGCTTTTGCAAAGTGTACCAACTTGATGAATCAAAAGCAAAGTATCTCTTACGTTATTTCTAGCCAAAGTAGTAGTCAATAACAAAGTTAGACCAGGTTGACTGCGGTGCTAGATTGTACTAGACTCCTCTTGATGCAAGGATTGTCATTTCTTGGTCATGATGAATCGAAAGAGTCTCTTAATAGCGGAAATCTAATTGAGTTATTGAACTAGTATGTAGCTCGTTGTAAGGAAATTAAAGAAGTATTATTTAGTAATACTCCTGAAAATGACCAAATGACTTCACCAACCATCCAAAAGGATTTTGTTAATTGTTGTGCCGTGGAGACGACAAGGGCTATTATCAATGAGATTGGTGATTCTTTGTTTTCAATTTTGGTTGATGTAGCTCGTGATAATTTTGTGAAAGAACAAATAGCAGTTGTTTTAAGGTTTGTTGATAAAAGTGGGTGAGTGAAGAAGCATTTTTTGGGTATGTCCCATGGCACTGATACTTGTGCCCAATCACTGAAGGATGTCATTGATGCAATGTTTTCTACACATGGGTTGAGTATATCTAGTCTGAGAGGTCGAGGCTATGATGGAGCAAATAATATGTCAGGTGAGTTTAATGGGTTGAAAGCTTTAATTCTTAGAGAGAACCCACGTGCTATGTATGTTCATTGTTTCGCTCACCAGCTTCAGTTGGCAATTGTATATGTGGCACGTAGGAATTGTATGGTTGGTGATTTTTTGGACGTACTTGTTATTATTGTGAATTTGGTTGGTGCATCATGTAAGCGTGTAGATGCTCTTCGAGCAAGTTATCAAGCTAATATTCTGGAGAAACTTAATACTGGGAAACTTACTGGTGAAAGTGGCCAGTTTCAAGAAATGAGTTTGGCACGCCCAGGTGATACTAGGTGGGGCTCACATTTATTTACAGTTACTCGTTTCATTAATATGTTTAATGTTATTATAGATATTCTTGAGAATATATGAGAAGATGGCATACATTCAGATCAAAAATCTTCGGCCTTAAGACAGATGAACAATATGTAAGATTTTTAGTTTGTGTTCAGTCTTCACTTTATGTTTGAAATTCTTGCAATAACAGATGACCTTTCACAAGCCTTACAGAAAAGGATTAGGATATTCAGAATGCTATGAGGTTATTGAATTTGTGTAAGTGTGCATTGCAGAACTTGAGAGAGAATGGTTGGGTTACTTTGTTCAGTAGGGTGATTGAGTCTTGTGTTGATAGACATATTTTAGTGCCTAATATGGAGGATATTGTAGTAGTGAAAGGTCAACCTAGGCGTTTAGCTCAGCAGGTGACTTATTTTCATCGCTTTTATGTTGATTTGTATTGTCATATGATAGAATCAATCTTGCAAGAGTTGAATAATCGATTTCCAGAAACAACTACTGAGCTCTTTACTTACATTTCATGTTTAAGTCCAAAAGATTCATTTGCAGCTTTTGATAAGGATAAATTGCTACGTCTTGCTCAGTTATCCTTTGGACTTCAATAGTGAAGAACTTTTATTACTTAGACCTCAACTTGATAAGTTTCTTTTACTTGTGAGAATGGACGAAGCTTTCTTTAATCTCCATAGTATATCCTGTGTAGCTCAGAAGTTGATTGAAACTAGAAGTTCCTATTATTTTCCATTGCTGCTCACCTTGACTTTATTATTACCTGTGGCAACTGCAAGTGTTGAAAGGGTATCTTCTGCTATGAATCTAATCAATAGTGATTTGCACAACAAAATGAGAGATGACTGGTTGAATGACAATTTGGTGGTTTATGTGGAAAAGCTATTTTTAAAAAACTTGAGAATGAGGCAATATTGCATCGTTTTCAAATCATGAGACCCCGTAAAATACAGTTGTTTAAATTTACAGTTACAGAGTAACTGAGTAAGGTTGTATCGTATATATTTTTTTACTATTTTGTGTTGCATCGAAATATATTTTCATATGTATACGATTTTGACGTTTTAGTTCATTTACATATATATTGAATAACTTTTAATATTATGTAATCAAATTTTAATAAACAATCAGACTATTACGATCGTTGTCGATCAACGATCAATCCGCCCTAGCTAGACTTGGATCTAGATTCGCCACTGCTCCCAATCATTAAATACTATCTAATATTCGTGCATTCGAACACAATTATTCTAAGAAAAAGTTCAATGACACAAAGTGACTTGAATAATGTTATTCACAATCAACTACGTAACGTAATAACTTGTTATTTAAAGCATTGGCTTGTAATTTAAAGTAACAAAATTAAAACAAATAAATGCCTCAAATAACAAACTACCACAAAAGATGACTATTACGGTCGTGGGCTATGAATAACATTACTCAAGTGACCTCAATTAGGAGCTGACTGTTGTATGAAAAAAGTCGATTGTACAGAAAAATAATCTACAGAAGGCTCACAAACACTCACATGGAAGCGAACCCTGTGTGAATTAAAATATTGCATAAACTAACCCAAGCACCCCTGCATGTGTGTATTCTCTACCGGTTCTGTACATTTATTTTCTGTGCTTGTAGCTTGGCAACTGTTGTATAAGGGGTGGTATTTGACATTAACTAAAATTGAGGGTCAAGTTGATTTCACACTGTTTTCAATTATTGCGCTCACAGCTCACTCTCCACGGAGCATCCATATTGAATCTCAGATAGAAATTTTGGAAAAAGCTAGTCTGATATTACAGATGGAGAAAAAAAAAATCTAACTAGAAATTAAGTATACCAAAATGACGGCAACACATGAAATTCTAATGAAAGCCACTGCTTCAGGTTAATTTGATGTCATGAAATGACGGCAAGACAACTACCAGGGGATCTCCATAACCAACAGCCTCTGTAAATGTACAAAGGAAGCAAAAATAAAGTAAAATCTAAGCAATAAGCATATACACTCAACCAACCTAAAATGTTCGCACAAATAAGTAATAAGCATATAACTCATTCAAGTTATGGCTTTCCCTTCAGTAAGATGAAAAAACACGTGCAATTTGGAATTGTAGTAAGCAGGGAAGAGAGGCGAGAACTGACTCAAAAGTTCATAAGATCACACGAGATTCAGGACAAAAGGCAGAAGACATCAGAGAATTTAAGGAAAAGCATCTTGAAAAGTTAAAACATAGTGTGTAAAGATGATGTACATATAATCAAATTGATATTAGTTGTATTTATTAATTCAAACGAAGAAAAAAAAAGGAAAAAAAGGAAAACAAATCAAATGCTGAAAAAAGAAAATATAAAGATCAATAGTGATTGCATTTCATATGTTCCAACTTCTAATTTTGAATCAAGATAGCTGAAAGGGGAGAAAGCTCTCTGTTCCTGGTTCACCTTGAGAACTGCCTTAAGTTCCAATTAAAAAGGTGAAATGATTTTGCATTGGCTGGGGTCATAAAGGCCTATATGAGATCCTAACTATTTGTTCACTGGCATATATTCTGATTTTTGACATTACCATAGAAATAGATGAATATCAAAACATGTTTGAAAAGCACCATGAAGCAATTGCTTGAAATGATATAATTTGAACCACGGGCCTAATGCAGCAGCAAATGACTTTCCTGATTAACTGTTTAATTTTAATATTCACAAAATATTTTGTCTAAAGATGACATTTTCTTCCTCGTAGATTGATTTTCGCCAGGTAACAATCGAAATAAAAGAGATACATATTTGGCACACCAGGAAAATGAATCTAGCTTGAATTAATTTAATAGATCCAAGCATTGCGGTCCAGTGAATCTCCCAAATTAAATAATTCTCATTTCTCTTAGCCAACCCATTTAAAAGTAAATCTTGATAATTTTCCGTCAATTCTGATGATTAAATAACACATGAATAATAAAAAGTTAATCAATAATAGTTTTTATTTTTCAAGAATTCAAAGAACTACATTAGCTTCTTAATTAAAGGAATTTTTCTGAAACTCATAATTGTAGGATCAAAAACATGAAACAAGGGAAAAATTTATAAGGGCATTTATTTTTTTATTGACCAGTATTTTGTTCTTTTTAGGGAAATATAATATGAAGTATAACGTTATTATCCTATTCTCATCATGTTTTTCTAGAGTGGGGTTCATGGAAACAGAATACCCAAAATCTCACATGATAGCACATTTATAATAAATAAATATCGATGACATGAAATCATACCTCCATCGTCATAAAGGAGCTTCAAGACTTCTCCAGACACATCTGACTGCTCAGATACAATTTCCGGACCAAGATGAAAGGAGAAAACATTATAAGCGGATCAGAATGAATGCAGAGTTATATTAGAAAAAATTGAAAGTTGAAACAGAGACTCACTCTGACTGGAAGTTCTGTTCCAAACTGATCCAAAAAGCCTACTATTTGTCCCTCTTTGATAACATCACCCTGCGCATAAGCAAAGATACTTTAAATCACTACGCCAATTTGAGTACCATAAATTGAAGAGGTGTATCACATTATCAACAGTCAGCAATTTACAACGCTACCATAAGACACTACTGTGTAAATAGTCAATGAAAAACTGATGCATAAAGAAACACCATCCACCTAATTGCTGAAAGATGAAAGTACAGAGATGAATCATAAAAAGATGCTTTGTTTCTTCTGGGGGGCCGGGGGGTGGTGTTGGAAGATATTATGAATTTTCACAACTAGAGTAAAAGGAGCCAGAATATTCCTAAACAAAAAATCATTTTCTGAGACAAATGTTCCCAACAATTCAGTATTGGCTGTTTCGAGTGCTTGGACATGCTGAATGTTTGAAATAAAGAATGCAGCAGTTGGAATAGGGTTCTATAAAGGAAAAAGTCAGTCCAAGAAGTGTTATATGCCTCCACCCAAAAAATAAACCATGAAAGAAAGAAAATCGAGAAGGCAAAATCTCTCGTAAGGCAATACCTCTTTACAAGCAGGAGGTTGCTTCTTTCCTTTCAAAGTCTTGGCCCTTCGGAATGAACCAACCTAAAAAGGAAATTTGAAAAGAGATACTAAAAGCATTTCATCACATATAAATAGCAATAAGAAGTCATGCAATGCATACCTGTGGAGACGATACTATAACATAGCCACTTGATCCAGAAGCCTCCAGTGCTGCCAACTTTTTTGCCTTATCCGAAGAAACGTTAGTGAATGGGCTAATCTTTTCTGCAGAAGACTTTGGTGGTGATGGTAGAGAAGCAACAGGAGCTGACTCATTCATTGGTTTAGTTGGAACAGGTGGTGCAGATGTGGGTGAAACAACTGGTGCAGGAGTTGGTGTGGTTTCAATATTCCTCTTCACGTGCATTTGAAAGCCTCCAAACTGTTACAAAGAAACGTCCACAAAAACATGAACTTCCAAACAGTACATTGGGATGGTCAGAATGTGTTTGTATGTTATCTTGCAATTTCAGAACTACTATAACATCAAGGTTAAAACGCAAGTTGGACTTCACATGTGGGTAATTTAATGATATGAAGCAATCACAATGTGAAACAATGACCATAACCTTGTCATTTCTTGTGGATCACTCACAAACAAACTAATGTACAGAACTTCGATGCTTGTTTTGATACGTCAAATAAAGCCATGATACAGATGAACCTACTTGGCAATCATCAATAATTGCAAGGCACTGAGAATTGAATTCTGAGTTATTACGAAGTGTAGCTCACCAATATGTAGATAATAAACATTTTTAGACATACCTGTTTTATTGCTTCATTTATGATTAAACTCACTTGACTAACCTTTAAAAAATCTTCCGGATATATGGTTCACTGATAAAAAAAAATTGCTACCTCTTTCTCTACTTCCTGATAAGTTCACCAGCATAATTCTTGAATTCTTTATAATGCAGGTAAGACAAACTCTATAGATTAGAATCATAATGACAACTAATCGCAGGTTCTCCGATAAGTTTGGGGTTGGTTATGTGAAACATTTTTCACAATTCCATGTGGTTTATCACTATATCAACTAGAAGATCCAATTCAACTTAATTTTCACAACCATAACACGCCAAGTTAAGTTTGGACAATATCTACCACTTCTATCATGTTCAACTTAGATTCTACTAACCAAGTTTGTTTGGCACAATACAAGCCCAAACTACCTTAATTGTCTCTCCTAGTTTGTCCTCAATCGTTTCAAATCCACTTGTTGGCATATACTCTAAAGTTCAACATTTCCTGAATGACCCAACAATACACATTCACATAAATGCAAACAAGGCGACGGAGAAATAGATTCACCTTAATTTTCAGCTCTGCAACTTTTGTCTCCTCACAGAGTTCTGTGAGTAGTGCCTGAAATATATCAAACAAGTGTGCTTGTCAGGTTTCAATGAACAATTAAGAAAGAATATATCACCCTTATCACTAGTACTAGGACATGCAAGATTAGAACGCAAGGAAGGGTATTTACAACCATGAAATTTCCACAAACCAATACTTTTTCTTGCATGTATAAGTTCAGGCATAATGACAACTAGGTAAAGCAAGAGATCAATAAAGAAACACATTTTTGTGGAGCCATACTACCAAAGAGTTAATGAACTTGTCAAGAACGAAAGTTAATGAAACATAGCCATGGAATGCTAACAGGTGTCGCTACTTTTCAAATAAACATACTCTTATTTTGACGGATAAAAAATCATCCTCATATGATTATAATGGAAACACCAGAACTCAAACGGAAAATAGTACATTGTGGGAATAAAATAACTTCCATAAATTCTGTGCTTGATTGAATTTTGTGCTTTGCCTCGTGGTATTTCAAAACACTTCAAATTCAACGAATAAAATTCCTAGAAGTATTGGTGTTATATTCTTGCCTTGACCAAGAAAAAAATGATTTGATGGTTCATATGAGATGTAATTTTATCTAGTTTCAAGAGAAAATTCATAGTAACCCTTCCATAAGTCAACTCCAAAACCATATTTTATAAAACACGAAAACATAATTTTCTGAACTATTTTCCAAAAATCTTGGCAGATACAACACTTAATGTTTTCGTTAACTTTGAAATCCAAGTCATGAGATTCAAAAGAAAATACTAGTATTTCAACCATATCTATTGGAGCAATGTCTACAACAGTTGAAATATACATCTACTTGAAGAACACTGCTGCAGATTGGGGGAAAAATCATCAAGAGACTAGTTGCTTCTTTTAGGATTATAAAGATGATGCCAAAAATAAAAAATAAATAAATAACATTTCACGTTGATAAAAGGTAAATAGAAAATATATATATCCAAAAAATACACCTCAAAACCATTGGGGAACGTTGCCTGCAACGGTTTCTTCTCCACAAATCCATTTTGATGACTATCTGACAAAATGTCTCCATTTGGATCACCTGAATTTGCATAATATAATAGGAAAAGCTAAACTTCTGTTTACAGTTACATAACAACAGTAAACACAAGAACATTAAGGCAGATTTTTCTTATCCCAGTTTTATCAACACAGAGAATCAACAACTCACCACTGGAGTTTGATGTCACAATACTTTCAGAGGCCTTCACACATGGTACAAGTATTGCTCCCTGTTTATTTGTAAATGATATGTACTTTCCACCATAGAAAGGCAATTTATTTTGATTCAAAAGGGTTGCATTATTCATGGTAACTGTGCCAACTCGTTCAAGTACAGATTTCTGATAAGAACTTGAGCTGACAGAATCTGGAAGACAACAATAGTCATCAAGCTTCAACTTTCGTATAAAGTAGGTGTAGTTTTTACACAAGGATAACTAAAGTTTATACAAGATCGGAACTGATACACTTCTAATTTAGACCAATTATAGAACCACATTATATACTGGTTTTCATCATTGATTGGACAATTTCGTCGAAGAGTGTTTACCATTCAGGTTTCCTTGACACTGATTCATTCATGCAAAGCTGTGTAAATGCATATTAGTATATATATCAAACCTCTAGTTACCTGATATGTAGTACAGTCCATTAGATTATAATTAAGAAATAAGGCTGGTTTCTCTTCAAATCAATATGTGTTCCTTTAAAATGCACCAGTTTGAGTATTATTCTATAAGAAATCTGTGTAAAACATGTTTGGAGCATCCTAATACAATCTAATTTTTGTTTTGAACAAGATGTCCCCATATTGATGACTTAGGTACACCATCTTTGACAAAACACTATGATCTAAATTTCAGCAACTTCCATGTCCCACCAAAATCCTTAGTTGAGTCCAACATCAAAGGATTCTGTAATGTGGCATTCCATATCATTAAGGGACTGTGTGACTGATTTTTAAGGGCTTGGTAACATGAGCTAAAATATTTTGTGCCAGTTGGCCTACCAACTATGTTGGCAGGGCCAAGGGTCTGACTTTGTCCTCACATGTACTGCCTGACCTTCATGGTACAACTCACTTAGTGGCCTGGACTTGTGAAAAGGGCCATAACCTGTATATTGGCTGCAACAAGGATGTGACATATTCGAGTGGGAAGTTTATAACATTCAGTTCCATATCAACTTTGGAGGATAATGTGACTATATAGATTGAGTATCACTTTGTACCAATTCAATTGTGACAAGAGCAATGGATCTAACCAAGGTACTTACAAGTTAAATTAACTAGACAACTTACAATTCAAGAAATATAACAACCTAGAGACTATTAAATGAATATAGAGTAAGACATTAATGAAAAAGCCCTCAAAGTATCTAGCTGCATGATATAATGTATGGACTCGTGTTAATTGTTGTTTCTTTTTTTAAAAAAGGTGACTCTCAAAAAAACCTTGTAAGTTGGAAATTCAGGATTTGCAGGGAAACAAGGAAACTTGGGCTGTTAAATGATAGAAAATTCCAAAAAAATGGTGACTTAAACATGAAGATAAATGTCTAAACATTAGGTTCGGTCAGACTTTCAAATTTTGAATATGTGGACATGGAAAAGTACAGATTACGTTTTCTTTAATTATAACATGATTAAATGAAGTCTATTATAATATTAAAGGTTCAAACTCATACTCAAATCTATTTGAAATATTTATTCAACAAATTGAACATCCTAAATTTATTGATAATAAGATTTACCTTCTTCTTGTTGTTGTATTTTAGAACAATCGTACATATTCGATGCCTTTCAAAATATTAGAATAGTGCCTCATATTCTTATTCTAGTGTCAAACGTTCTACTCAGGTGCTCCATGTATTTCGAAGAGTTGGAGTAACACAGTCTACATATTAACCATAAAGTGATTTTGAAGTCACTTACAGAAATATTAAAAACCAAAGGTTTTGTAAATATGCTGGCGGGTAGAATTTTGGCAAACCTTTAAATTAAATAATCAACACTTACGGAGCAAGAACATGGACTAAGGCACAAAAGTAGAGATGTTTATTTTATCCCGCTTAGAGCAGATGGGATTCTAGACTTAAAAATTTATCTTGAATAGTTCACAAAAATTAGAACACAAATGACTAATTTTTGTGAACTTAACACTGACTGATTTGTATATTCTTAATTAGTTAGTCTATATTCACCTGAATCACCTCGCTTGCAGATCAAAATACCAAAGTTACTAGGTAAAATTAATTAAGGAATCTAAAACCATTTACAACCCCGTAATTAGCATTTTCAGCTTTATTTCCTTCAGTTTACATCTAATTGAGTCCAGAATACAACCAAAGAACTAAAACAAATTTCAAATTACTCGCATGACTGATGAGATATAAGATAAAATCAGAACTACATAGCACATTCCGTTTTATTTTTCAATTAATAGTCTATTATGTAGCCAGTAAATGTCATCAAAACAAACGACACGCATAGTAGAGTAAAAAATAAAACTCAAAGCTCATTAGATAAGAATATTACTGTTTAAAGACATAAATCATATATGCAAGCTGAGATTCAAAGTAATAAATAAATAATAAAATGCATATAGAGAGAGAGGACTGACAATGGAAGGAGCGGAGAACGGCGGCGGACTCCATCGGAGATTTTAAATCCGATTGTACACGAAGATATGAAATGGAATGAAGATCTAAGAGCAATGAGAATTCGAAAGGAAATTTATTGATTTATAGCTGAGAGAAACATATAAATGGGAGCGAGCTGGGTGTATGTTAGTTCGTGCATTGATATATCCGCCCCCTACCTCATTTTCTCCACCCACTCCTCGTTCACCATTTTCTTTTCACAATTATTTAATTATCCCGTTTATAATTTTTTTTTTTTTTGGGGAAAATTGCAGTCGAGGTACCAAACCTTTCGTTTATTAGCAGACTTTGCCCAAATCTTTAGTTTGTGCCACTGGAGATACCAAACCTTTAAAAAATGTGTAAGGCTAGTCCAAAATGACGGTTTCCGTCTGTTTGACCATCATAACCGTCAGTTGACCCCTTTAATGATAATTTCAAGAATTTTCCCCAAATAAGTGAAGGGCAACATGGTCATTACACACATTTCCCTCCTTAACATCAAACACGTCAGTTGCAACTTCCTTCCACTCACTATCCACTATGGAACCTGCGAAAACCCACGAAGAAGACGAAACGGACTTCGAAGAAGACGAACATCCAGTGGACATTGCAGTCCACATTCGAGGCTCTCTTCCCCAACCCGTGTATGATAAGTGTCTTCCCCTGTTTTCGATTTACGGTGTGAAGTTGTATGATTATGAAGTTCCCTTGTTTGATTGTGTTCACGTACTGGGGAATTCAAAAATTTTAAGTGATTTGGTGTATTAGAGCGTAATGCTTGTGTACTATCTTTTCTGCACATGTTCGTTGCTCGAATCGAAAAGGGCTAGGGCTTAACTTCCTTTTTTTTTAGTATTTTTTCAGGGGAAAATTCAAAGTACTTCAGCATACGACTTCATCATGGTGGAATTTTATTTCAGAAGATGAGAAATTTTGTGTATGAGCATGGAAAAATAAGTTATATAAACTATATCGACCCTGATTTTTTCAATAGATTTCTTTTGGACAATGCCGTGAAGATGTTAGATTCTGATAGAATTAGATATCTGTACAAGATGGAGAAGAAAAGAATGAGTGAAGGTTCATTTTGGCTGGTTAAAAACTCAGTTTTCATGAATTCAGTGAAGTGGCTTGGTGATAATAGGACAGCTGAACGGTATTGCTTGCCTGTAGTTGAGGTTTTGGAGTTGCCTTGGGATGAAACAGAGCAGAAGGATGTTCAAGTGTTTGATTGTGAGACTGGTGAGGAGTTGGTGAAGGTTCAAAAGTCTGGTGAAGCATTGAATGAGCAGCAACCATGCTATGCTATTGAGATTTATGACAAATCAGTAGAAGGTGATGACATGTATGTAGTTGATGAAGTGGATGACATGGAAGCAGATGAAGAGGAAGTTTATGCAATGCATGGAACAGAGCATGAGTATACAGAGTTGCATGATGCTGAACCACAGCAGCAGGCTCAGCAGGAGCTGCATGTTGCTGAACAAGAGGCGCAGGCTGCTGAACATGATGCCGAAGCAGAGGTGCAGCCTGCTGAAATTGATGTGCATACTTCTGGACCACAGCAGCAGGCTCAGCAAGAGCTGCATGCTGCTCAAGAGGTGCAGGCTGCTGAACATGATGCCGAAGCAGAGGTGCAGCCTGCTGAAATTGATGTGCATGTTTCTGGACCACAGCAGCAAGTTGCTGAACATGAGTTGCATGATGCCGAACCAGAGGTGTAGGATGCTGAAACTGATGTGGGGTTTGGTGAAGGTCCTGAGCTGGATGATGAAAATGAGGAGGGTATTTTGGGAGAGGAATTCACTGACTCGGAGTACGAGCATGAAGAAAATATTGCTATGGAGGATAATGATGAAAACACATATTTCAGGTTGAGTGAAGGTTTTGACATTGGTGCAAGTGGTGAGCAGGAAGGTGTAAGGGATGTGCAGGAAGGTGAGGCAGCTGCTGGGGAAGAATCTGGAACATAATACGAAGACTCCAGTGAGCTTAGAAGCTTACCCAGTGATACCGAAGCTGAGGGATCATCTGCAGAAGGAAGAATATGTGCTGGTTTAACCCTGCAACTGATATGGAAGATCTGCAGTTCAAGCTAGGTAATGTCCACTGTTTTGTGTAATTCATTTCTGGTTTAATTCATTTGGATGATAATGCATTCTGGTTTAATTCATTTCTACCAGGGATGAAATTCGACAACGTCAAGATTCTAAGGAATGCAGTAGTTCAATACTCAGTAAAAAAATTCCAGGCAACTGAGATACGTGAAAAATATGAGGACACAGTTGAGAGTTCGGTGTCAAGATAATTGTCCTTGGGTTTTATATGCGTACCAACAACCTGACAAGAGTCTTAGAATTAACACATTTAGCACGCATGTACTATGGTGTGGCAAAATAAAAGGGTTAATTCAGGTTTTCTGGCAAAGAAATACGTGAGAAAATTTAGGTCTGATCCAAACATTCCAATGAGCAGTTTTATGGAGACTGTGAAAGAGGACTACATGTATGAGATTTCAAAACATCAGTTTTACAGGACAAGATCGAAATGTGCAGAAATTATTAATGGGATTGTAGTTGAGCAGTACAAAATTTTATTGGATTACGGTGAGGAATTGAAGAGAACAAATCCAGACAGTACAGTGCAAATCGAAGGTTCGGGACATACTTTTAAAAGATTGTACATCTGCATAGGGGCTTGTAAGGAAGGGTTTAAGGCTGGGTACAGGCCAGTTGTTGGGTTGGATGGATGCTTCCTAAAATCTGCAGAAGGTGGGCAGTTGTTGGCAGTTGTTGGCATCGATGGTGAGAACTGTATGTTCCCGTCAGCATGGGCAGTTGTGGATATAGAGAACAAAACAAACTGACAATGGTTCATAGAATTGTTGGTTGATGACATAGGGATGAACAACCCTCGAGCTTGGACATTCATTTCCGACAAACAAAAGGGTTTGGTGGATTCCATAAGTCAATACTGTGAAGGAGCAGAGCATAGGTGTTGTGCTAGACATCTTTATAGCAATTTTACCTTGGCACACAAAGGTCTGGCACTTAAGAACCTATTTTGGACTACAGCAAGGGTAACAACAGTGCCGGAGTGGAAGAGTGCAATGAATGAGTTAAAAGACATAAGTGAAGAGGCTTACAACTGGTTCCTTGACAAACCTCCTTCCCAGTGGACTAGATCCCATTTTGAAGACCATTCGAGATGTGATATTCTTCTTAATAATTTGTGTGAGGCATTCAACTCTTCCATTGTTGTTGCCAGAGACAGGTCCATCTTCTCCATGCTAGAGAAAATTCGGCATCAGCAAATGATAAGGATGAATGCAGAAGGGGAAGCGGCACAGAGGTGGGATCATGCATTCGGGCCAAGAATTGTGAAAATCATTGAAAAGGCTGAGTCTGAGGCAAGGTACTTGAAGGCAGACTATGAAGGTAACCAGAAATTTGAGATAAGTAGCAGAGACGGTTTGAGGTGGAATGTTGACTTGACAGAACATGCATGTGCTTGCAGAAAATGGCAGCTCACTGGAATACCATGTCCCCATGCAATATCAGGCATGCTTTCAAGGGATATTGGCATATATGAGTACATCGACCCATGGTATAGCAAGGAGACATACCTGAAATGTTACTCCCCAGTGATCCACCCGATGTCAGGCCTTGAACTGTGGCCAGAATTGGGAAAGCATCCTCTCAATCAACCTCAGAAGAGAAAATAGGATGGCAGACCCAAAAAATTGAGGAAGAGGTCACAGGCAGAGCCACCTGCAGGCGTTAAGATGGGAAGGACTGGCATGAAGATGACGTGTAAACGCTGTGGAGGGTTTGGACATAACAAAAAAAGCTGTAAGGAGGCACTGCCTGGTGAAGATAGTTCACAGCAACAATCTCAACCAACCACACAAGAAGATACACATACCAGATCAACAAAGGGGAAGAGAAAAGCACATTCAACGCAAACCTCCAAGTCACAAACAAAGAAGTCCAAGCATAGAGGATCGCAATCTTGAATATTATGTGGTTTCTCTTGTATAGTTACCTTTTTGGAAAAATGCTGTGGTTTTTTGTAAACTGAACTGAAAATATATGCTTCCAATGCTGTGTATTTTGTAGATGTAATTGGAATTTTTGATGAAATTGTTCAATGTGATGATAATGTTGATGTCGAATATCTTGCATTATGTTTCTGCTGTTTGTCGTTGGTTTCTGAAATTGTATTCGTAAGATATGATGTGCAGGCGATTATGAAATATATGAGAATGTTTGATACTTCCTATGAACATATTATCAAACGTTTGGTACCTTTACTGCAATGTTTTTGAAGGTTTGGTACTCTGTCTGAAACCATTAGAAAAGGTTTGGTACTGATTCTGCGAATCGTTATAAGGTTTGGTGCTTATGCTGCACCTTCTTCAGATAAGTTTGAAGTGTAATTTGCTCTTTTAATTTCGCATTTGACATAAAGGCCAGGAAAATATCGTTAAATTTCAAGTCAAAAGGTACAACACAATTTTTCCTTTTTTACATATGCATTTCACAACATCTAGCACATGGCTCCATTTCGAAACCCTAAGCTCAAATTTCTGGAACAAAAAACTAAAATCCTACAATCTGACCCTACATACCTAGGAACAAATCCATTTTGCAAACACTCCACACACAAAGCCGAAGAGCCAGATCTTCCACACATTTGGTTTTGTTGCTTGAAAGGTGTCGATTTCAGCTTCAATTTCCCTCCTAGCTCGTAATAGACCAGGAATCAGTTCCTTCGATCTCTCACATATCGGAGGGTCACACCACATAAAGAAGGTGCATTCACCCACATCTTGGCTTCGAGAACAAGTGAGAAATCTTCTTCCCGGGTTCAAGTTCGTCCACGAGGTCTTCATCTGCACTGGGGAACCACATCTGCATACATTCCCCTCCATGTGCGTGCTGATTATTTTTTTTTACTACCTGTGAGAGAAAATATAGGTAATATATAGTGATAAAGAAATGGAGGGAAATAAACAGTGAAGTATATAATAGGAGGGAAATGTGTGTAATGACCATGTTGCCCTTCACTTATTTGGGGAAAATTCTTGAAATTATCATTAAAGGGGTCAACTGACAGTTTTGGCGGTCAAACAAACGGAAACCGTCATTTTGGACTGGCCTCACACATTTTTTAAAGGTTTGGTATCTTCGGTGGCACAAATTAAAGGTTTGGGCAAAGTCTGCTAATAAACGAAAGATTTGGTACCTCGACTGCAATTTTTCCTTCTTTTTTTTTTAAATGGTTGTTACATATTTTTGTAATTTATTCAAGTTCAACTCTTCAAAATAGCAATCCTGTAAATTTGTAATTATCAAAGTGAAAAATGTTAAATTTAAGGGACTGTTCTCTTTCCTATTTTCAAGACGTTTTCTGTTTTTGATTTTTTAAAACGGTGAAAATACGTTCTCCTTCCTAAATGACTTTTTGGAAGAAAAAAAATTGTATTAAAAACACAAAACGTCAAAAATAGGTTTCGTGCATTTTCAGTAGAAAACACGATAAAATTGAAAACACGGGAAACATCCTCTTTTCCATCACTGTGTTCGTGAGAGCAGAGAAGCAACGAAGACCCGTTACCTTCTTCCTCAACAATTGAGGAAATGGTGGCTAATGGCTGCCCCACCCACCCACTTTTCCACAAAGGCCTTTGACCAAAATTTTCGTAATAAAAAAAAAAAGAAATGTAAACAAAATTATTATGGTCGAAAATACCCCCCTCATTTGCAAACCAAGAGAAGAGAAATAGAGAGAAAAAAAAGGAGTCCGGAACCGGCGCCTACCGACGACCCGAACCTGTCCCACTTCGACCTCTCTGAACACACCACGATCAGTCGGAGAAACGCCTTTTTCTGGAAGGTTAGAGATGTTCTCTATAAATAATTTTTATGAAAATGTGTAAATTTGAATGAGTTAAATTCAATTTTTTATGGTTAAAATGGAAGAAAAGATCGAATTTGAGGTTGAAATGTTGAAAAAACTGGAAAAAAGAGACGGAGCTCGTCGAAAATGGAGTTTTCCGGCGAGCTGGACGCCTCTTTGGTCCGTAACGATCCGTAACGGACCATCAGATGGTCCGTCCGACCATTCATATATTTTTATTTTTATTTTCATTAATTTATTTAATTTTTATGTTAAAAAATGTAATTAAATATGAAATAAATAATATGTTAAGAATTAGAACGAAAATATTTAAAAATAGATTAAATAGAATTTTAATTTTTTGTTTTGACTTAAATATATGTTTAGTAATTAAATATACGAAATAAATAATAAATATATGTTTAGTAATTAAATAAGTTTAGTAATTAAATTTATGAAACAAATAAGATACATTTTAAGAAAATTAAAATAATTAATTATGGAAACAATTAATATAATTAATTTAAAAAATACTTAAATGAAAATATTAATATATTTTAATTCAAATAAATAATCGAAATAGAGTAATTAAACATGAAATCAATAATATACATAATTAACGAAATATTTAAAGAATAAATGAAATTAAATAATAATTTTCTTACTTAAGCAATTAAGAAAATTAATTAAAGAAATAGTAAAATGAAAAATCGAATAAAATATTATTATTTTTATTCAAATGAATAATCGAAATAGAATAATTAAATATGAAATGAATAATATACATAATTAACTAAATATTTAAAAAATAAATTAAATTGAATAATAATTTTCTTATTTAACCAATTAAGATAATTAATTAAACAAATTGTTAAATGGCAAATCGAATTAAATATTATTATTTTTATTGAAATAGAATCATTAAATATGAAATGAATAATATGCATAATTAACAAAATATTTAAATTGAAAAATAATTTTCTTACTTAAGCAATTAAGATAATTAATCGAAATAATTGTTAAATGACAAATCGAATTAAATATTATTATTTTTATTGAAATAAATAATTGAAATAGAATCATTAAATATGAAATGAATAATATGCATAATTAACAAAATATTTAAATAATAAATTAAATTGAATAATAATTTTCTTACTTATCGAATTAAGATAATTAATTAAAAAAATGGTTAAATGACAAATCGAATTAAATATTATTATTTTTATTGAAATAAATAATCGAAATAAAATCATTAAATATGAAATGAGTAATATACGTAATTAACAAAATATTTAAATAATAAATGAAATAGAATAATATTTTTTTACTTATCGAGTTAAGATAATTAATTAAAGAAATAGTGAAATGAAAAATCGAATTAAATTTTTTTATTTTTATTGAAATAAATAATCGAAATAGAATAATTAAATATGAAATGAGTAATATGCATAATTAACGAAATAGTCAAAGAATAAATTAAATAGAATAATATTTTTTTACTTATCGAATTAAGATAATTAATTAAAAAATAGTGAAATGAAAAATCGAATTAAATATTATTATTTTTATTGAAATAAATAATCGAAATAGAATCATTAAATATGAAATGATTAATATGCATAATTAACAAAAATTTAAATAATAAATTAAATTGAATAATAATTTTCTGACTTATCGAATTGAGATAATTAATTAAAGAAATAGTGAAATGAAAAATAGAAAATAATATCGAATTAAATATTATTATTTTTATTGAAATAGAATAATTAAATATGAAATGAGTAATATATACATTCAGATAATTAACGAAATATAATTTTTAATGAAATATTAAATAATCAAATATGTGAGAATTTTTTTGTTTAACTGTTTTAATATGTGATTGGATGAATCTATTTATTGCTTTATTAATTGAAATCTTATTGGTTAATTTTGAAGATACGATATTTTATTTATAATCTCTTGTATATGGTTTTAACATGTATTATTTTTGTAGGATGGAATATCATATTGACAATGATCTGGGAGCTCATTTGGGAAAAATTACGACGTATTATAACTTTTCCAGTTATGCGACTGTGATTGAGGGATTGGATGAGGAGCACATCGACATACTCCATCGGTCGTTTTTATGGTCCTTCTATTCGTTGAAGGACGTGTAGTTCTCTGGACAGATTATTGATTCGTTATTACTCCGGCTGCTTAAATCAGTCGATGGCGATCAGCTTTTTTTTGCTATGGGGGACAGGAAGGTATCGAGATTCTCGATCCTTGAATTTGCCCTCATTACAGGCTTGAGATATATAGAAGAAGAAGAAGCGAGAGCCCGTATTATACCAAATAAAAGGTTATTAGATTTATATTTTGGAGGTAAAGGGCCGGTTACACCACCACAGTTAGAGGACGCATTTAGGAAATGCGATCACATGTTAGACAAGTTTAAGCTAGGATTGGTGTATATATTGGAAAGTATATTAAGGTGTCGACATCGTAGGATATCGATTGACCTCTTTTCATTAGATGTTGTTGATGATATCGATGCTTTCAATAGCTTTCTATGGGATCGAAGATGTTACTCCGATACTCTCCACGTATTCAGGAGGGTACATACTATGCCAAAATCGGAGAGGGGCGACTGCAAATATGATGTATATGGCTTTTGCATGACTTTGCAGGTAAATATTCAGCTTAACATAATGCATGTTAAACTTTTTTATTAAATGTATAAATAATATATATATATATTTTGGTAATTGTTGCAGTTGTGGGCATATGAAGCTATCCCTGCTTTGGGTAGCAAATGGGCTATCAGAAGGGAGACTAGCTACCTACGAATGCTTCATTGGCGAGCACATTAGAAGCCATCGGCTAAAGATTTGACAGCTATCCTCGACGATCCTCAGGTGAGTATTATATATTTGCAATTTATATTGTACATACATTAACTCGACTCGATACATGCTCGTTAACATGTTGAAATATGATATGTCAGCTCGAAGTTCATGCTGAGTTGGTTGTTTCGATGGAAGAGGAGGATCAAATGTATGTACATGAATTGCATGTTCGACCTATTGAAAACGATCCAGTGTTTGAGTCCGTTCCGGATAGAAATAGGGTACGTTTATTTAATATCATTATTTAATCCGATTTATAATATTCATGTGTGGATTATTAATATTAATTGTCTTCCCCGTGTAGGAGCGTCATCCAGTAGAACGACGAGCACTTCCACGTAGGAGATCTCCTTCACCTCCACCGATGAGATCTCCGTCACCTCCACCGATGAGATCACCTCTACCGCCATTATCACATTCTCCGAGGAGATCTCCGTCTCCCGCACCCACCCACTTTCCACGTGGATCGCCTGCACCCAGTCAGAATCGTCATTCAGATGATTTCTTTGCACGCATGACTGGTATTATTAGAGAGGAGCTGGGAACGATGCGACGTGCATTTACGACAGAGGTAGTAGCACTGCAAGATGAGATAGGGGTGTTGCGACGAGATATTACGACAGAGGTAGGAGTACTGCGAGATGAGATTGGAGTGCTGCGACGAGATTTAGGAGAGCTTCATACTAAGGTTGCAGCACTTCGGGGCGATGTAGCAGGCTTCCGAGGTTCTATCAGAGGGAGTGTTGGGGAGACTGGTGTTCCTCGAGATTGGTGGGCAACGGCCGCAAGAATCAATAAGTTTTTTGATTTGGTGCCGGAGCCCGGGAAGGAAGGGATGGAGGTCGGGTCGGAGGTGCCGGAGGATGCCGGGATGGCCGGGGTGGAGGTGCCGGATGAGGTCGAGATGGCCGGGGAGGAGGAGGCGGGGGTGGAGGTGCTGGAGGAGGTCAGGATGACAGAGGGGGTGGAGGGAGGGACAGGGGTGCCGAAGGGAGAGACAGGAGTGCCGGAGGGGGTGACCAAGGAGGTAGCGGAGGGGACACCAGAGGTGGTAGTAGAGGGGGATGAGGGGCTTGTGGAGGATGAGAGGACGCCAGAGATGACGGATAACGATGTAGTATTCGTCTCGGAGGGGACGACGGAGGTGCCGAAGGGTAAGAAGCGTGCTAATGACGCGCCAGAGCTGATGGTCGGTAAGAGATCGAGATTGCCGTCACAGTACATTATTTCCCCATACACGACCGAGACGAAGAGAAGGGGATTTGTGGATGAGACGTTCCCCAATGTTTTTCGCAACATCGACCCGGTCAGACAGAAGGCGTTCGATGATTGGTTCAAATCCCTTAAGTCCGAGTAAGTATTTTATGATTTTGCTACTATTTTTTTGTATTTTTCGTAACTTTTTTTCATTTTTCAGAGATAGTTATACCATCGGTTGTATGACCGTGCCCAACGCTAAAAGGTGGTTCGAAGATGTACTGGCGACCTCAACTTGGCTCACTGATGTTGTAAGTTTTTTGAGTTTTCATTTATTATATTTATAGAAGTTCTTGGTTCATTTACTTAAACGTTTCTATCTTTTTTGTTGGTGTTTTTTTTTTTTTGGTTCCAGCATATCGACTTGGCTATGGAATTGTTACGCGATCGGGCTCAGAGATACCCGAGATCTTATGACAGTCCTAGTCGAGTTACCTGAGCTCTGAGTTTGTTCATATCGTAGATATTGAGCATCACGAGCTCCTAAGCAAGGGGAATAAATATGTTCTGCCCGAGTACATGGTAGAGTGGGTGATTGGGCTACAGCCGAGGTGCGGAAAGCCGTGGACAGATTGTACACATATGTACATTCCAGTGATCGCGAACTCACACTGTTTTTCAGTGGAAATTGTATTTGCAAATTCCACTATGTATGTGTACGACTCTAATCACAGCTGTCTGACACAAAGTCAACTAGAGCACATTCTGGAGCCAATGGCTGTGATCGTGCCCATGATGGCTAATCAGGCGATGATTTGAGTAAATGACAGATTAGCTATTGTGCGGAACATGACGACGGCAAAACAAAAAAGATCGTAAGGATTTAAAACTTTTTAATTTTACCTTTTAATTTTCAGTTATATGTTATCGAACTAATATATTCTTCTTCGGTTGCAGGGGCGACTGTGGCTTATTTGCAATAAAGTACATAGAGTTTTTGAGCATTGGCCACAATGTTGAGACAATAAATCAGTCTTGGATTGATATGTGGAGGCATAAATTAGCTTGCGACTTGTATGAATATAATTGTGATCCTTAGTGCATTGTATATTATTTTATTGAAATGTAAATGTTGTTTACTTCAGTATGATTCGTGTTGTAATGTAATAATTTTTTAAAATATTTGATTAACAAAATATCATTATTTTAATTTACATTGTTGTTGTGTCTGTAATCTCTCCATATTGTCAGTTTATATATATCGTTGCCTCACTTGTATTAAAAGAAAATAAATAGAATAATTATTATTTTCATTTACATAAGTAATCGAAATATAGCAATCAAATATTAAATAAACAATATACACACTAAGATAATTAACGAAATATAATTTAAAAGGAATATAAATAATCAAATATACGTGCCAAATGAAGATAATTAATGAAAGAAATACTTAAACGAAAACTCGAACTAAGTGCTATTATTTTTATTCAAATAAATAATCGAAATAAGTAATTAAATATGAAATAATTAATTTTTCACTTAACCAATTAATATAATTAATTAAACAAACTTAACCAACTATACATTTATTATACTTAACCTATTTTTTTTATTCAAATATGCTGTTAGAAAGAGTAATTAAACAATGTGATTAAAATTACATCCGATTTAAATTAAGAATAGAAAAAGCATATTACAAATAGAGAATACAAATGATTTATATAGATACTACACATCCGTCGAGTCATTGTTTAGTGAGAGCTGACTTGTACAAAATTGACGTGTATGCCCTGTAGCGCCGCACCTTCCGCACTTACGCGATTGTGGAAACTTTCCTGTAGATGGTATTCTAGACGTCCGTCTACGACCAGGAGTACGCGTTCGAACTTCAGGTGGCAACAAATTATTAGGTGCTACAATATAATCAGGAACTTCCCACTCGGCTTCATTTGGTAGAGAAAATATAGTTTCAGCATACGCTGCTCTCCAAAAATCAGCCATGTAATAATGACTGCATAAGCTGTGTGGTGGAAATCCTCTATACATAGCCACTGCGACAGCATGCGCACATGGAAAACTCTCCAACTGAAATTGTCTACACGTGCAGGTATTTTCATTCAAGTCTACAATGTATCCAACATTACGCTCACATCTCATGGAGAAGCGAAATTGATCTAGTGGTTCCACAAATAGAGCTTTTGCCACTTCCAGAGTTTTGAATAGTCGATCTTCCTGTGCCGGAGCTAGCACACTTGTGCAATTCTGGGATTCCTCACGTCGGTCAGAAAACCACTGTTGCAACTTGCTACGAATATGTTCAATCATTGCGAGAATTGGTAACTCTCGATCCTTCTTGAATAATGTATTGAGCGACTCCGCATTATTCGACGTCATCATGTTGTATCGACGTCCTGGGAAATGTGACTGTACCCAATGTTCGACCCCCATATTTGATAGATATTCCCATGCACTTTCAGATTTATGTTCTATTTCGCCCATGAACTTCGTAAACTCTTCAAAACTGTAAGCTTCTGCAGCTCTCCTAAACAATGCAACGATGCCACTACCCCGGTACCTAGTCTTCAGGTTGCCCTGAATGTGGTACATGCAATAACCATGATATGCTTCCGGAAAAACTTCGGCTATACCATTTATTATTGACTGCCCCGGTCAGTCACAAATGCAAGGTTCTCAATATCCCCAATTACTTCTCTCAGCTTCATGAAGAACCAACGCATTGCTAGATCAGTCTCTCCATCGACAATGCCAAATGTAAGAGGGTAAATTTGGATGTTGGCATCTTGACATGTAGCAATAATCAACTTCCCTTCATATCTAGCTTTTAGGGCTGTACCATCAACTAGAATTAGAGGTCGCATCGCATTTCGAAAACCTCTAATGCATTGTCCAAGAACCATAAAAAAATACTTGAAGCTATTCTGCCCATCGGTTTCAATAAAAAACGCCGAGTCAGAATTAGTTATCACCATGTTGTGGCAATACCTGGCCAATTTGGCATAACTCTCCTCTGTCGAATCCATTAAATCTTCCAATGGACATTGTTTTGCCTTCCAGGCCTTCTGGTAACTCATAACTACCCATACTCCCAACGGATGTCATTGATGATATCTGTAGGTCTGTAAATCGTCCGTGGGTCCTGAAACTTGTGCATTATCTATCGACCAATAAACCATAATCGAGCTTGCCTGTGATCATTTTGACGAATACCCACTTCACAAGTATGTTCCTACACATACTTGCGAACTACAAAGAACTCATTTGTGTCAATTTTTGTCGCTCTCAAACGCCAACTGCAATTGTTGTCCACACAAATAATTGTGTATGTAGACTTGTTTGATTTTTTTACCTTAAACTCAAAATTATGTTTCATTGCAATTCGATGCACAGCTTCTTACAAATCTCTTTTCGTGTCAAACAATTGATCGACATGTAAATCTTCATCATCAGGAACTATACGCGAACAATTAGAAGACCGTGTACTCGGCCCAGCATGTGAACTCCCACCAGACTCATGTCTATGTCTAGATAAAGTAATCAAATCCTGATTTGTAAATGGCATTTCATCCTCGTTATCTTGAACTTCCTCGTAAATCCTTTGTGTAACGGTGACATCATGGTGAGTGGCAACTGTTCTAGGAATTACCACATCATCATCACGAGCAATTCAACAGTATCCCAAAAATCATTCTCGTTATGATCCTCTTCATCGAAAACTTCGTGTTCACCTTCGGGGACATTTTTCTTCAACAAAGTTACACAAATAGGAGTTGTCTTTCGACCTTGGTTCAATTGAATTACATGCTTTATTTGTACTTCAAAAGTAACCTTCAAAGGTGGAATCGAAATTGTTGAATTCTTTTGAAATAAAAATCCTAATTCCATATCGTACTGAGAGGAATCGACGTTAAGCATGTTTTCTATTTCATTGTACATTTCCGTAAACGATGTGTTTTTTGTTATCGAAATAGTAGCAATCCCTTCTCCTTCACTCGTCCATTTCCATTCCCATTGACCATTTTGTTTCCTTTGAAATTCGCCGAAATAACAGATTGGGACACATGCTTTTGCCATACCTGCATTACGAATTAAACAATTATCAGTGACATCATAGTAATCATCAAAAATATACTCAAGCTCATTGTTTTGGAAGTGTTCCATAGTTTTTACACTATACAACACAATTAGTAACAAAAAAAGAATCAGTAAGAAAATTTAATTCGATTATTTATTTGAATAATTTGAATTAATATTTAATTCGATTTTTCATTTCACTATTTCTTTAATTAATTATCTTAATTCGTTAAGTAAGGGAATTATCATTCAATTTAATTTATTTTTTAAATATTTCGTTAATTACGTATATTATTCATTTCATATTTAATTATTCTATTTCGATTATTTATTTGAATAAAAATAATAATATTTAATTCGATTTTTCATTTCACTATTTCTTTAATTAATTATCTTAATTCGATAAGTAAAAAAAAATTATTCAATTTAATTTATTCTTTAAATATTTCGTCCATTACATATATTATTCATTTCATATTTAATTATTCTATTTCGATTATTTATTTGAATAAAAATAATAATATTTAATTCGATTTGTAATTTAATCATTTTTTTAATTAATTATCTTAATTGGTTAAGTAAAAAAATTATTATTGAATTTAATTTATTTTTTAAATATTTCGTTAATTATGTATATTATTCATTTCATATTTAATTATTCTACTTCGATTATTTATTTGAATAAAAATAATAATATTTTATTCAATTTTTCATTTTACTATTTCTTTCATTAATTATTTTAATTGGTTAAGTAAGAAAATTATTATTCAATTTCATTTATTCTTTAAATATTTCGTTAATTATGTATATTATTGATATCATGTTTAATTACTCAATTTTGATTATTTATTTGAATTAAAATATATTAATATTTTCATTTAAGTATTTCTTTAATTAATTATATTAATTGTTTCCATAATTAATTCACTAAACATATATTTATTATTTATTTCGCATATTTAATTACTAAACATATTAAGTCAAAAAAAAATTCTATTTAATCTATCTCTAAATTTCGTTCATTATCTTAACATATATATTATTTATTTCATATTTAATTACATTTTTTAACATAAAAATTAAAATTGATTCAGAAAATTAAAAAAAAAAAAAAAGAAGAAGAAAAATTCGGGTCCGGAACGGACCATATTGTGGTCCGTTATGGACCATTTTAATGGTCCGTATGGTCCGTAACGGACCATAGTTTGTTCTGGCGATCGGTGCCAGCCTTCACTTCAGTTCTAATATTATTTTCTCTACCATTTAAAAAAATATACGACTTCAATAAAAACAAAATTAAATACTAGGAAAAGATACTTACCGAATTAAAGTGCTGAAATTTAACGAAATATTTTTGTCGAGGTTGATAACTGATAAGTTTATGAAATTTTGAGGTTGAAGTGGATGAAAAATGAAAGAGTTTTTATTGTGTTAGAGTAAACTGATGAAAAAGAGTGACTTCGTTTTCAAATCTCAATTGATAGATGTTTGGATTTTAATTTGTAACTTAAGGATATTTTGGTCTTTTTAACAAATTTCTATTTTTGTAATTGAATAACTCATTTAAGGGTATTTTCGTCTTTTACACAAGAATAGACCTTTGTAATGAGTGTCAAATTTTTTTGATTAAAGTGGAAAAGTGGTGTTTGACATGACTAATATTAAAAGTACCGCCTCAACAATCGACCAACACTTGCCACCTAGAACACTAGATTTCACAACCATTTGAACCCCTCACCTCTCTCTTCAACCTCTTGTCATCACCTGGCCACGTAGTTGTCCAAAACAACCCCAATCACCCCCAAGATCGCTCTACCAGTCACGATTTTCGCCATATTTCCACAGTCGTCGGCCACCGTTTCGAGCGCAGACCACTACCACTCCACTCCTCCCAACCAGGTGCATCCAGTACCACCATAGGTCACCTACAATTTTGTCCAGATTCGAGTGAGCTTGTGAAAGTAGTCTTGTGTGGCAGATTCGGTCCCAACAAAATTGATGAAATTTTGTTGATGTAAACAATCAATTTTGCTTTCCAAACATCAAGGTTGGTTTTTTGAATGGGTTTGTTTTAGTTTTTGCACATTTATTTATGGTTTCTTGAATATTATTGAATTCCCCTTTTTTTCTCAGGTAAATTGAAATATTGACTAACATGTATTTCATTATAATCCTCGTTGGGTTTTGATTATATTATGATTTTTAAATAATGGAGTTTTCACATTTTGTTAGATTATTGGGAGGTTTTGAAGGAAATCAAAGAAATATTCAGGAATTCGAAGGCATTTGGCTCCCAGTCTTTAAAGTATATGTAGAGGAATGCTGATATTTTTGGTGTGACAAGACTAGAGTGAAACCAATCTTCAAAAATATAAAACAAGAATTTATTTCCTAAATCGACTGGGAATGGTTCAAACGAGGTATCATTATTTTTTCTCTCCCCTTCATGGTGTGTGATTTGTAGAAAGAATTCAGAAATCATTGATCACATATTGCTACATTGTGATGTTGCTGGATTGCTTTGGTGTAAAATTCTTGAGGAAGTTGGTTTTAATTGTGTTTTCCACTAGAAGTTGTTTCGCGCGGGTTAATTCGCTAACAATTAAAAAGGATCAGACGATTGTGTAAGGGACGAAACCTCTTGAGACAAAGTTCCAAAAAGGGGTGTTCTTTTATTGGCGATGAACTTTACAATTGGAAACGAAAAACAACGTGCCTCCAAGGGGCGCAAGCACACGAGTTACAGAAAGAAAAGTGTTTAAGTCTAAAACTAAGGAAATGAAAGTTACATATTCTCTGTTTGAGAGTTTTTGGATTCGGTCTCTTGCTTCTGCGTCCTTTCTCCCTTTTATACTTCATAGACGATCTCTTTGTGATTAACTACTCTGAAAACTGCTTGATCCTCCTATAACTACCCACTTTCTTTGTAGTGGCCATTTTGTCATGAAACTGCCTCTTAACTGCTGCCATTATCTTTTATCGTTCAACCGCTTTCGATTGAATTCCTTGAGTCGTGGAACGTGATAAGGCTACTTTAACAACTGCCTTGATAACTGCATTCCTTGATAACCATGATGCGTTATGTTTGTTGATACCTTGGGCGACTTGAAGGTTTGGACGAGAGTAGAATAACAGCTCTGGGCGACCTTATGACACTCCATTCGTTCAGTTTCTGGGCGACTTGCAAACTTGGGCGATGGTGTTACCGCATTCTTGGGCCCCTTATTTGGGCCTTCACCTTGACTCGTTCGATTGGACTTCGTTCTTTGGACTATCCGAATTGGGGATCCTCCAATTGGGCTTTACTCCTTGGGCTGTTCGATTTGGGCTGAATTTTTATGTGTCAACAATTACCCCCCAATATGGCAGAATTAATAATAATTATTGAATTTTGCCATATTCACTTCATGTTTCCAACGACGTTCGAAATTCTCAAGAATTTCAATCATTGTTTCCTTCTATAACTTGAAAAAGTGCGTCGTTTTGCAAACCCTTATAAACCCCAAACACGCCATTTCACTGCTACCAAACCACGCCTCATATTTTCTGCATCTCTTTCACGATTCACTGTTCATCTTTTGCTTCCTTGTTACGTAACCCTGAAAAGCTTCGTTCATTCTCCAATGGCTGCTTCACAATCTCAAGCTAGCGATTCCTTTAGTTTTGATGACTTTCAGAAACTTCTGAGTCTCCCATACATAACCCCAAGTTTTCTCGCGCCCGCCGACGTTGGACGTAATGAGTT
>NC_036237.1:23498270-23504539 GCF_002742605.1 Olea europaea var. sylvestris
TCTTGGCCCCATGTCTATTACGTTAAGGGATGTTGGGGCCCTGGTGAATTTACCACCTTTGGGCGATACCATTTTCCCAGGTATCTTAGTTTCTGGTGGCGCCCCACAGTTTGGTAAAAACTATACCGACTCTTATTCGAGCCTGCAGACCCTCCACAATCATTCGAGTGCTGAGCCTATCCATATTGAGTGAGTGGCCTTCTTTTTAGTTTGGCTTTGTAAATATGTTTTGTGTGTGCCAAGTATAAAGCCTTCTCTGAGTTATTTACCTATAGCGCACGAATTGGCGCATGGCAGGCCTTTGAATTTATGTTCTTTGTTTTTGGCTGCCCTTTATAGAGGTATGGCTTTTCTTCAAGCTCAATTGAAGAATGGTACATATGGCTTTTCTTCAGGCTCAATTGAAGAATGGTGCATCTCCTACTGGCAGTGGACCTCTTTGCTTTACTCAACTGTGGTTGAGATCCTATTTTTCATCGCTTGGTGCTCCATCCATTTCTCGTCCTTCTGCTAGCTGTTACGGGCTAGCTATGGAGCCCTTAACTCCTGTAAATATGTCCAGGAGGGACATTTTTTCATACTTTTATTCTTTAGATTCAATTTCTTCCTTCTTTCCTTTTCCTCCTTTTTTGACTCCAAACTATGTACATCCCCCTTCCACTATAGATAGCGCGAGCACCTCCCTGCTCATTTGGATCCAGTTCTTAACTGGGAGGGAGCTTTTCCATGATATCTTAACTGGGACCAATGCCAAAGCGGGGGTAGATATCTTAACTGGGACCAATGCCAAAGCGGGGGTAGAAATTTATGCTCCCCAATTTTTTGCTCGTCAGCTTGGTTTTGGCCAAACTTGGCCTGTCCCTCTTTGCTATTCGAAGAGCTTAATTGACCGTTTTCATACCATTAATAAGGCGGAAGCAGAGGCTATAAACGCTCGCAACCTCCATTTATCAAGCCACTTTTCATTAGCCCATTTTAATTCTTGTCATGCTATTCACCCTCTTTTTGAACAACTCTGGTCATCGGTGAAGTGCAGATTATTTGCGACTGAGGCCAATCGTGCCTTTCATTCATTAGACCAACCGAGTGTTTCTTCTCCTCCTCCTGTTTTGGTCACTCCTTTGTCTATTCGGAGCCCCTCTCCTTCTCGTCGTACTAAACAATCTGCTCGTCCATCTTCTTCTCTCCCCACCAGGCCTACTACGGCCAAGAGTGCTCCAAGCCGCAAACGGCCAGCCTCAGTATCTCCCATTCTGGAGGATGATGATGATGATGATCCCCTCTTATTGTCAGGAGGAAGGTAATTAAATCGGTCTATTTACAAGTATGCTTTTCCACATTTGATACTTTTCTATGTACTGATGATCTTTTGGACTTTTCAGAAAAGTTCAACCTCCCCTTTAAAGGCTTTGGCACCGACAACTCCTGCTCCATCATCCTCTGCTGAGGCTACTTCATCCAAACCGATTGGTGATGGGACCATGCTTAAAGATACATCTTCAGTCCCAGAGTCTTCATCACAACCCATGGATGAATCACCTTCTTCCCAGGGTGTCGACCCCCCAATCATCGAAGCAGAAGGTAATTCAGTTTTTGATGTCTTACCTTTGCTCGTGCTATTGGTTTCTGATTTGTTGCTCTTGAACTTTGCAGATACTCCTATGAGTCCGCCCGTTGTGGCAACATCGTCTCGCTCGGACAAGGGGAAGTCCTCACGAATGGATGAGTCGTTGGTGGCAAGCTTGGCTGAGGGCGCGCCATCTTCTACGATTGTCGACGAGGTAGTTTTTCTTTTTGCTTCATTTCTATTTCCACCTTGTTCATTGTAGTGAGGATTTTTAATATTGGCAATCTTTTTTGCAGGATGCTGACAGGATTGTGCGTTCTATCCAGGATTTGTTCGCTTCCTGGGGCAGGTCCAAATGCCTCGCCCTGCTCCATCTGATTGTCCTGCTGCTTCTTCAGAAGATGATTTGAAGTTCTTGAAGGAGTTGGTATTTGAGTACGTATCCTTCATGGATATGGACATTGGAAGGGCTAGTGCTACCAGACACAAGGACGAACTTGAGCACTTGAGTGCGAAGTTAGAGCAAGCACTGACGCTTCCGTCGCTCTGTCTTTCTGCCGACTTTAAAGCGACGTTGAAAGTCATTCACTCCGAGGTCCTTTCTATGCAGGCCAAGAATGCTGAACTAAAGGCCAAGCGTACTCAATATCTTCGAGCTGTAGCTGAGAAAGAGTCTTTACGCATGGAGATCAACAAGGCTAAGGACGAGTTGAAAGAAATCTCTTCCGAAGTCATGATTGAAGACTCTTTGATGGTTAACTTGGCTGCTCAGATGAGGGAACTTCAAGCCAAAATGGACGATTGCAGGGCGAAGATGGCTGCTAAAAAGCGCAACGCCTCTCAGGGAATTGAGCGAACTAAATCCTTGGTCGAACAGTACAAGAAGTTGGAGGTTGATGATGATGACGTTGCGGCTGAATTGAACATCACTTCCTCCCGGCAGAACGAGGATTGGGAAAAACTTAGGGAACGAATTCGTTCCTTATGGGGAAGACTGTAATTAAGACATACGATGTCTTTTTCTCTTTTGTAATTTTGTTCATTATTAACGAACATTAACTTCTTGTGCATTTATTTGACGTTTATTTTCTAATCATCAATTCTTTAATCACTTAACTGCTTTGCACTAAGAGTCTTGTCCATTCCTTCTTGATATTCCCACTACTGTTCCCAAGATTTAGGGCCATTTAATTCCGTCTATTAGACAGAAATGTGGCTGTTCATATTCTGTCTCTTCATCTTCACCCCCTATAAATGTTTCGCATTTTTCATCCTCTATCTTCATCTCTTCATTTTCTTATTCGAAAATAATTTGCTGCCATTTCTTGGCATTCTGACGATCAACCTGATCCAAAAATGGACTGTTTAGTCCATCCGCCTTATATTTACCTTGATGTCACCTTTGGTATGGGAGGTATAGGAAATATTTTCTGGCTAGCAGCGAAGCTCTTTCCTGCAAAATTCTTCCCATCGTCTCTTTGTTCTTCACAAGGAGTCAATGATGGGAGACAATTTTTGGGCTGCATGTGGGCCACTTTACTTGCTGAGAGTGCTTCTCAACTTGCCTGCTGAGAGTGTTTCTCAGCCTCGCCATTGCAGTGATGCATTTAGGAAGGTGGTGAGGCCAGTACACCCTCTCACTCGTCAACCCCACCTTTGCAGCGATGCATTTAGGAAGGCGGTGGGGCCAGTACACCCTCTTACTCATCAATCCCACCATTGCAGCGATGCATTTAGGAAGGTGGTGTGAAGCTTACTCAGCGATCAACCGGGAGATACTTTAGTTGTATTTTGTAGCACGTCCATCATTTGTATCTTTTGTATTCTTGTAATGAACGTTTGATAATAAAGAACTTTATTCGAACGTATTTCGCTCTGTCTTTATTATCTTTTGATCGTCCAGAATGTTTGGTTATGTTTTTATCTGTTCACATTCCCATAAAGAAGGAACATATTTTTTCAAATATTTTCCGTTAATGAATCTTACGTGCTTGGTGCCGTCTAGATCTTCCAAGTGGTACGCTCCATTAGGCAACACACTGTTTATTTTGTATGGTCCTTCCCAATTGGGCGACCACTTCCCGTACTTTGGATCCTTGGTATCCAAAGGGAGTATCGTCTTCCAAACTAGTTCACCCAGGCTGAACGACTTGGCTATGACTTTTTTATTATAAAATTTAGCCATTCTTTGCTTTTGAACTTGCAACCTATCTAAGACGTCCAACTTTAATTCATCTAAACTTAATAAATTTTGAACTAGTGATTCGGCATACTCATCATCATTCAACTTATGTTGCAAGCACACTCGAATTGATTGCACGTTGATTTCCATAGGCAAAACGGCCTCCTGTCCATAAACAAGTTGGAAAGGAGTAACTTTGGTACTTGACCGAGGTGATGTTCTATAAGCCCATAAGGCCTTGTTCAAACATTCGTGCCAATTTCTGACGTTTTCATCTATCATATTTCTGATGATATTTTTTAGAATCTTATTAGAAGATTCCGCTTGTCCGTTGGATTGAGCGTAGTACGGTGTGGAGTTTACTAATTTAACCCCAAACTCGCTCAAAAATTCGTTCACTTGATCCCCATTCAAAGATGTTCCGTGATCTACCATTAAAGTTTGTGAAATTCCAAACCTATAAATAATGTGATCACGAATAAACTCTATAACATTCTTCTGGGTGATCTCTTTTAAATGTACCGCTTCTACTCATTTGGTGAAATAGTCGGTTGCAACTATAACAAAAGTATGTTGCTTGGACGATGGAGGGTAGATCTTCCCTATTAGATCTATCGCCCAACCTTTGAACGGCCAAGGTTTAATAATAGGTGCCATCTCTCGTGCCGGCGCCCTTTGTGTTGGACCATGTTTTTGGCATGCTAAACAATTTTTTGCATACTGAACGCATAGTTCTCCAATCTTTGGCCAAAAATATCCACTCCTAATAATTAACCATCTCATCCTTTGGCCAGCTTGATGAGCTCCACATATCCCTTCGTGCACTTCAGCCATGATCGTCTTGGCTTCTTGCAAACTTACACACTTTAGTAATACACCATCAGAGCGTTTCTTAAACAACTCTTCATCTATTAGTGTGTAATTCAGCAAACATAGCTTCGTTTTCCTACTAATCCCTCCATTATGTTCTTTGAGGAACCTTTTAATCTCTGTTCTCCAATCCACTGCATCTCCATCTTGTATACAGTGAAGTTCAATTTTTCTCGCCCTTCTTTGAATCACGAGCAATATGATTCCATATTCACAAGTAGACTTCCAATTCAAAACCTTTGGGTACCCTAATGCCATTTGGGCTAACTCATTTGCATGTCGTTATATATCCTACTAACGCATTGGAGTTCTACTTGATCGAATTCTTCTAGTAATTCTTGGGCGATCTCGTACTGACTTATAATGGAATCACTTTGGCATTTGAAATCACCGATCAATTGATGGATCACCAATTGAGAATCGCCCCTAACGATCACATTTCTTATTCTCATATCTACCATTAGTTCTAGGCCTACAATTAAAGCTTCATATTCGGCCTGATTGTTGGTGCACATTCTGTCTAAAGTGAATGCGAATTTGTAGCAAATCCCTAAAGGATTAATCAATGCTACCCCTACTCCTGCACCTTTAGAGGTTTTTGACCCATCAAAATACAACACCCAAGGTTTTAATTCGAACGAATTGATTTCTAATTCGATTTCTTCAGGCATGTCAAGGCATAGATGATCGGCTAGAAAGTTAGCCAAAGCCTGATTTTTGACTGCCTTTTGAGGTATATATTGTATTTCGAACTCTGATAAAGCTAGTGTCCAAAGGCCTACCCTTTGATGTAAAATAGGACGCGAGAATATATACTTGACTAAATTTACTTTAGAAATTAAATAAACGGTTATGGGCCGTAAATAAGCCCTTAATTTTGTACATGTGAAATACAGTGCTAGACACAATTTTTCAACAGTAGAGTAATTACATTCACATTTCGTTAACCGTCTACTTAAGTAATAAATTGCCCTTTCTTCATCAAATTGATCTTCTTGTGAGACCATTCCAGCTATTGATTCTTTTTCAGCCGATACATACATTTTCATTGGCCGTCCCTGGATTGTTGACACCAACACTGGTGGACTTGATAGATATGTTTTCAGGCTTTCAAAAGCCTTTTGATGTTCTTCTTTCCAGACGAATTCGTCCTGATTTTTCAGCTTTAATAGCGGCGAAAAGATTTTAGTTCGCCCTGCACAGTTAGAAATAAAGCGTCTTAAAAAATTTACTTGGCCTAGAAACCTTTGCAACTCCTTTTTATTGTTAGGTGGTTTGGCTTCTAAGATGGCCTTCGCTTTATTTTTGTCAAGTTCAATCCCTCTTTTGTTTACTAAAAAACCAAGAAAGTTCCCTACATTAACACCAAAGGCACACTTCAAGGGATTCAACTTTAGCTTATATTGTCTCATTCGTTCAAACGAACATCTTAACTGTTTGAAATGGTCATTTTGCTTTTGCAACTCAGAATCCATTCAAGATTCCTTGATTATTCTTTTGCCAATCACTGGCTCTTCCAGGGCCACTATATTTGATCTCATCTGTTTGAACATCTCAGTGAGTGCGTCCACCGAGAATGGTTCTTCGCTTTGCGCGACAACCTGAGTTTCTTCCCCGTCTTGTACCACTCTGACAGGTCCATAGTTTTCT
>NC_036237.1:23504550-23504689 GCF_002742605.1 Olea europaea var. sylvestris
ATAACCACCCATTCGAAACATCCTAGAGACCCAGGGCATCTAAAGGCAGTTTTGTGTATGTCTTCTTCAGCTATATAGATTTGTATCCTGAGTACCCATCCATGAAAGAATACATGACATGTCCGGCAGTTGAATCTAA
>NC_036237.1:23504977-23562685 GCF_002742605.1 Olea europaea var. sylvestris
GAATTTCCTTCTTACTTCTTTCTAATGCTTCCTCATCAGTTATCCAACCTGTGGGAGGGGGCATTATCCTTGGAGGTGACCCATACTTTTCAGAGCGAGGTACTCTCTTTTTCCTTTTGGGTGTCCCGTATAGTACGTAGAAGTCGAAAGGACGCCCAGATGGCTCCCCCAACAAGTCTACTTCGCGAACTCCCTCTTGGTGTAGTTGCTTAAACAGAGTGTTGCGCGATACTCCCCTCTTTTTCCTTTATGCTTCTAGGTCGATTTCTTCTTCAATGTCTGTCATCAGGCCTCTCCAGAAGTCTGGCCTTCTTCACATATCAGCATGCAGGCTTCTCCTTCGTTGTCCTCCCTCTCTTCTTCCTTTTCTTTATTCTTGAATTCATTGGCCAGTAGGTAATTATTGGCCACGACAGGAGGCAACGTACCGAATTGGATAGCAAGGGGCTAATCTGGATCTTCTTCATCCTTTTTGTCCCTCTCAAACCTTGACCTCCCAGAAGAGGTTTCTGGCAGTTCTTTCATTGATTCATCTATACCAGTCTCTTTACTACCTTTGAGGACGTTCTGATTGGCTACCTTGAGTAATAGAGGCGCTTTAGGATGTGGCATTCCTTGTTGCTGCCTCATCATCCGTCCGTAGTTTCGCTGGAAACGCCTTTGTTGGGTCCTTGTCATCTCATCGAAGGGTATTGCCCTTCCTGCGCTGTATTGGAATGAATGCCATACATTTGGCCGGCGAGGTTGCGGCCTAAATGTTCTTCCAGTATCTGTTGGTCTGAACTGCCTTTCAAAAGGCGGTCCTCTATAAAATGATGTACCTCGCCCTCTACCAGGCTGAATGTTTGGGAATAAGGCAGGGCGATGAGGATGCTGCCATGTCCCTGATTTCTCCGTGTCTCCATTTACTTCCCTTTTACAACTTGCACACAGGACGTTTTCGTCATTTTTTGGTTCTTTCCCTTTGATTCGTTCGAAGACACTGGGATGTGTTTTAATATCCTCTTCTCCATCGTCTATGACCAACTTGAATTTTGGCAACTTGTTCTTGAACCCAGACGTTACCATATTTACCCCAAGTGGCTGTGGGAAAGGATTCTCGTCCACTGCCATCTTTTTCTTATCGTCGAACGTAATTCATCCTGATTCAATAGCATCCTGCAATACGTGACGGAAAACCAAGCAATTGTTAGTCAAATATGACCATGCATTATGCCACTTACAATATTTTTTACCCTTTATTTGTTCAGGGTTTGGCAATTCGTGCTTATCGCTCAGCTTTATTTGCTTATCCCTATATAATTTATCGAATATAAGGTCAGCTTTGGTCACATCGAACGAGAACGTTCTAGCCTTTATGTTTCCATCCTTTATGGGCTCATCTTTGCCCGATGGTCTAGGCTTGGCCATTATGGGACAAGTATATGTATCCCCTTTTACCAATTCGGCCAAACACATTTCGGCATGATCGTATGATTCGTCATCGATGGTATGAACGTCAAAATTTGGGTCTCTGTAATAAGTCCCTTTACTAGAATTTTTCATTTGTTCTTCTTCTCTTGTCAGTCGCTCATACCTAATCACATTCACACTCAACTGGAAAAGGTCGGGAAATTCCTTGTCCTGGAACTTCTTTTTTAAATCAAAGCTCAAGCAGCCTTGTGCGATCTTGACAAATTCTTTTTCGGGCAGAGGTACAAAACACTTGCTTCTTGCTGTTTTGAACCTTTGGAGAAAACTTTATGCCCATTCATTTGGCATTTGACGTAGATTCGCCAAATCAGCCAAAGTGACTTCAGATTCAGTTTTATAAAACTGAGCATGAAACAACTGTTCCAGTTGTTGCCATGTTTGAACAGAGTTCGCTGGCAAGTTGATGAACTAGGAGAAAGCTACTCCTGTTAACGAACTAGAGAAAAGTCTCATTTTATGGTAATCGGTTACATCACCACTGTGCAACGTGAATCGCCCTATGTGTTCTAGAGTAGACACCTCTCCTAAACCAGTAAACAGTGAGAATTCTGGCACTTTATACCCTCTAGGCCATGGATATGCTTGGTCTACCCAATCAGGATATGGCTTTGTGTATGTCGGCCTAATGACAGGACGCACCCCAAAGGCCATCTGATCCTGCACGATTTCCATAATCTGGTTCCTCAACATGACATTGGGATCATATGGAATTCCTACAGGCTGATTAACCGGTTGATTTGCATGAGGTCTGATGTTTGGTCCTTGATTGGCAACAAAATTACCATAATTAGGTCCATTACCGTTAGCCTGGACATCTGTTCCCTCATTACTACGTGGAATATTCTGTCCATTGTTTAGGACATTATCTCTCACGTTTGAATTACCCCCCAAGTTAGGCATGCCACTACCATATTTTGATTTGGCATTGTAGTACCTCCTTGGTTTGAAGTAGAGGGACCAGAAAGCTATTCCACCCCTTGATTCGGATTTAGGACAGAGGGATTATGTCCCGCAATTGTCCTGGTTTGAAAGTGGTTTGTAAGAGGTATAGCCGGTTGACATATTTGGCCTACTAACTTATTCATTGTTTCGTTTAACGTCTTTAGCTGTTTGGCCATATTGTCATAGTGTGCATTTCCATTTTGTGTAAATCTTTCCATATTATGAATACTTCGAAGATTTACCTGTTCAACGACGTCTTGCGTGAGTTCTCCAAGCAATGCACGCATGGTTCGAGGACTCAACTCCGTCATTGGTTCGTAACGACTGTTACTGCTCTGATTTTGTCCATCTGTTCGTGGAGAGGCATGCTGCTCCTCATATCGCTCGATTACAGACTGGATTCCTCCCTGACTTGCTCCTTCCTTGTCGGATCTCTGAGGCATATTGTTTCATCTTTTGTATTTTCAACACCTAACGCCACTGTCCCACTGGGCGTGCCAAATTGTTTCGCGCGGGTTAATTCGCTAACAATTAAAAAGGATCAGACGATTGTGTAAGGGACGAAACCTCTTGAGACAAAGTCCCAAAAAGGGGGGTTCTTTTATTGGCGATGAACTTTACAATTGGAAACGAAAAACAACGTGCCTCCAAGGGGCGCAAGCACACGAGTTACAGAAAGAAAAGTGTTTAAGTCTAAAAGCTAAGGAAATGAAAGTTACATATTCTCTGTTTGAGAGTTTTTGGATTCGGTCTCTTGCTTCTGCATCCTTTCTCCCTTTTATACTTCATAGACGATCTCTTTGTAATTAACTACTCTGAAAACTGCTTGATCGTCCTATAACTACCCAGTTTCTTTGTAGTGGTCATTTTGTCATGAAACTGCCTCTTAACTGCTGCAATTATCTTTCATCGTTCAACCGCTTTCGATTGAATTCCTTGAGTCGTGGAACGTGATAAGGCTACTTTAACAACTGTCTTGATAAATGCATTCCTTGATAACCGCATTCCTTGATAACCACGATGCGTTATGTTTGTTGATACCTTGGGCGACTTGAAAGTTTGGGCGAGAGTAGAATAACAGCTCTGGGCGACCGTATGACACTCCATTCGTTCAGATTCTGGACGACTTGCAAACTTGGGCGATGGTGTTACCGTATTCTTGGGCCCCTTATTTGGGCCTTCACCTTAACTCGTTCGATTGGACTTCGTTCTTTGGGCTATTCGAATTGGGGATCTTCCAATTGGGCTTTACTCCTTGGACTGTTCGATTTGGGCTGAATTTTTATGTGTCAACAGAAGTGTATTAGATTGCTCATTTAAAATATGATTAATTTGGTTAAGGATAAAAGGGGCATGATCATATGGAAATAAATCGTTTCAACTATATATTGGTGATTTGGATAGAGAAACAATATGATCTTTGAATGAAAAGAGTTGGGAAGTTTATAAGTTATGGGAAAGATCTTGGACAAAAAAAATAATAATAATAAATAAATAAATAAATAAAATTTACTTCCATGTTCTATCAACTTTGTAGTTATGTCTTTGGGAATGATCTATGTAAATTGCTCTTGATCCAGAAATTACTTTGACCTTTTAACCTTTTGAATGGATGATGTTATGAAGTCCATCTAGATTTCATGTCCAGACAAGAATGCAGTTAAAACTTAACATCAAAGCACACTAGGCCTTTGGCTGAATATGATCGTTTATTAAGTTCTTACCTATTTCAACATTCTTCATTTTTTAAAGCAAGTCCTCTCTTGGGCTTTTGAACTGCGTTACTTGATCTCCCATGAGAAGCCAGGAATGCTGCTCAAAATAAGATGCTTATTGCATATGGCTTGTGTATAGCTTAATTTTCTGTGATATGTTTCTTATAAGAAATAGGAAGCATGATCAACTTAATCTCTGATCATTCTGTAAATTATTTTGAATGGGTGTGTGCATCTTTGAATTAATGGGTCTTGGTTTAAATGTTTCAAAATTTTGAATTTATTGATAGTCTAACTTTATTTGTCTCCCGATCTAGTTTACACTTCTCCTAATCAGTCTTGAATCTGTGGCTCAAATCCAACCTAATCACTGATTCTGCAAGGTTCATTATATTCCAACCAGAAAGTTTGCCTAACTTATATTACAATAATAAAACCTCACTTTACTTGCAAGGAAAAAGAGCTTGTCTTTCTTTCCTTTTGCTGATCTCTGTAAAAAGAAAGACAAGTCTAATGCACCTGATTCAATTTTTATGTACAACTAGCTGTATGTTAGTGAAGTGAGGTTTTATTATTGTAAACTCGACATTTTTTAAAATTTAATATTTATGCTAGTGAGTGAAGTAAAACGTTTTCAAAATTCAATGGTTAAAACTCGATATTTTAAATTACAGTGAACAGTCAAATACATGAACCTAAGTTCAGTGATCAAAACTCGACATTCTTTTAAAATAATGTGACTCAAACACACATTTAGCATTTGAATTTGTTTTGAAAATTTAACAATTATCTGTAGTCAACTTTTATATTAAAAAAAGGAGGTGATTGTCAAGCAACCAATGAGTCAATGTTGTTGAACTACAAACTTCAATTAGGTAAAATATGATAAATAAAAGCACAAGTTTCTCGAATTAGTCAAATCAAAATAATTGATTGTCTAACTCTTGATAGAGCTGTAACTACAAGCTTAAAAGAAGTAATCCTAGTAGTGGTAATGGGTTGAGCTGAGCCGAGCCGACTTGGCCCTTAATCTCACGAGCTCGACTTGCGCTCGTGGCTCGTTGAGCCCATGCTCGGCTCGACCCAAGAGCTCATGGCTTATCCGAGCTCGTGGGCTGAGCCGAGCTTTGGCTCATGGGCTTGTCTTTTTCTTTTCTTTTTTAAGAGAAAAACACAAATAAATGAAATAATGTAATGAAAACACTTTTTTTTTTAAAAAGAGTGTTAAAAAATACAAATAATTTAATGAAGAAACTTTTTTATTTTTTTATTTATATCATATTGTAATTTTTTTTTATAAAGTATAAAATATTTATATAATGAATATGAATTATTTTTTGAAATACATTTACAAAAAATATATTTTTTTATTTCCTTTTAAAGTATATAAAATGTAAACCCTCTTTCTTTATCCGAGCTCGAGATCGACTATATCAATTTTAAGTAGGCAGAATTAAAAATTGTACACGAACAACTTGTTGTAATGTATACAATTTAAAAAAAATAAATAAATTTAACGATTAAAAAATAAAGAAATTTTGATTAATAAAATTAAATCAAATATCACTTACCTAACGATATACAATTTCAGCGTATTTATCTTATATTCGAAAATGGGTGTCCTGTCATTCCTTCACGCACATTAACACTTCCAAAACATCTTGTTCAGTCGGCTCCTAACATCGGTCAAAATCCTTTTATCTGCACTAAAAGCAGACTCCAAAGCAACAGTGCTAACCGGAGGTGTCAGCAGATCTTTCGCAATTGCAAAAACAATTGGCCAACGTCTTTCATACTTTCGCCAGAATTCAATTACTTCTTTTGAACTTTTTTAATTGTTTTGTCTGTTGGCATATTATGATTGAAGTAATCAATTAATTTGGCAGGCATCATATTTTGAGTTTCGACCGATGTTTGATAAGATACAAATGTAGACAACATGGCACTAGATGAATACATTGCAGTTGCATCATATCTAAATGTATTAATGCCTTGAAATAAATTCATTATTTTCACATCATTTTCTTCAATTTCAGCCGAAAGAGTAGGTGCAGAGGGTCTCACCCATTCTTTCCGCATATAAATCATACATTCCACATAATGTTTGCTCTAAATTCTAATAGGTGATAGGTGTATCAAGTATTAAAATTTTATTGATTTGATCAATTACGTATTTAGTTCTCGAAATATTATATCGGGAGTCCATTGCGCATGCCAAAGAAAATAACATAGACAGTTCTTCTCAATATTTTCTAAACTTTAATTCCGTAACAATTATAATTTCACTAAAAGTAGAATCATTTTTATAGTTATGAAATGTTCTTGTAATTATATAAAGGTGTTCAAGCACCATACAACTTGTGGGATAATAAACGTCGGATAAAATCTTTGTGGTCTCATAAAAAGATGTCAAAAATCATTTAACTTTTAAAACTAAAATCCAATCGGATTCATTTAACATACCATCGTCATCACTTCTAACAAGTCTATTATTATAAAAGTCAGTTATTAAATTTTCGAAACCTTCACATAACTTTAATAGCAAGTAAGTAGAGTTCCATCTATGACCTACATCACTAACAAATGCTTTAGCAGTCGTCACCCCTAGTTCGGCACAAAAATCTTCAAATGCTTATTTTCTACTAGTAGAGATCGTAATATATACTAATGCATTCTTAATCCTTTGAAATTCATCCTTTATATGTTTTAAGTCCTCTTACACAATTAAATTCAAGATATGAAACACACAACGAATAAGAAACAAATACCCACCAAAATCAAGTTGAAATGTCCTACACAATTTATCGACGACTACCTTATTAACACTAGCATTATCAAAAGTAAAAGACCGAATTTTAGTCTCACAATTATATTCTCTAACAATACTGATAATATCATTATATATATTATTAGTATTGTGAGAAAACTCAATAATTTTAAAAGCAATAATTTTCTTATGCATGCACCAAAGTGGGTCTAAATAGTGTGCAGTTGCAGCTATATATGTTCTTTTATTAACTCCTTTCCATATATCAGAAGTTAAAAATATAACACCCCCATATTGTTGCAAATCCATAATTAATTGTTATTTTGAATTATTGAAATATTGTATCGTATCGACACGAAGAGTGTTTCGACTTACCTCAATGTACTTTGGTTGCAGATATTTTTTCACGAACGAGACGAACTGTTGGTTGTCTGCAATAGCCAGAGGCAAGTCAGTGGTGGCAACAAATTTCACCATTTCGGTTCGAGTATTGTCCTTTGAATACAGCCACGTGGATAGGGGTGAAGTCGTAGAACCTGCGCCTGGACTGCCAAATTGCAATTGTGTTTGACCAGCTGAAAGAAGTCCATGTCTAGCCTCACATGCTTTGTAGTGGCGGTTAAGATGGGTAGTACCAATTTCTTTTTGCCTTGTCAATCTTTGTTGGCAGTATTTACATACTGTTTTAGATTCTGTAAAGCCATCGATGACTTTTTCCATTGAAATCAATTTAAAGTGATCCCAATATTTTGCTTATTTTTTACCCTTTCGCTTTCCCCTTGCATTTGGGATGTTTAATTCGGCATCCTCGTCCTCATGTTTCGTTGGGGAACGTTAATATCATGCAAATCAATTGGATTGTGGCTTACCGTGAATGTAAACATCTTCAGGTATGGGTATGTCATTTAGACCGACAAATTCATTTGGAAATTGACTTTGCGGCGTCCTAGGCGATTCGCCATGATGTGGGCCACATCCCGTATCAAATAAGCTCTCAACAAATTAGCGTTGGTCCATTTGTTTGATTGTTTGTGATGAAATCCAAATATAATAACTAGAAAAATATAAATGTAGTGAGATTGTGAGAATTGAGAATTGGATGAATTGAAATTGTAACTAATAAAGTGTAAAAATTGAATCGATATTTTATATTTTGCAGCACAAGAGAGTAAAAATTCGATAAGACAATTGAGACTTGAGAGAGTTGAAGTAGTGATTGAGTAATTGATATGAAAAAAAAGAGGAGTTAAGGGGGTATTTATAGTAGAAGGAAAAAAAAATTCAGTGACCGTTTCGATCACTGAAAAGTTTCAGTGACCAAACAGTCACTTAATTATAATGAGCCACGAGCCGAGCATTTAACGGCTCGCGCTGAGGCTCATAATTTTACGAGCCCGAGCCGCCCACGAGCCCTATTTCGACGAGCTGAGCGGAATCCCATTATTTCACTAAGAGTGTGTTTGATCGTAAGTATAAAATTTACATAGAAATAAAATAAATTCTAGGCAATTAAATTGTCTAGAAATTATTTGTATGAAAATTGTCAATTAAATGTGTTTGATTGACTTTGTTTTCAACTTAAAAAATGTTACATTTGTCCATTTTTTATTGATAGATAGATGTGAGAAAGAGGAAGTAGATGAGAGAGAGCGAGAATGAATTATATGGAAAATAAAAACTGAGAAAGAGAGAATGAATTATATGGAAAATAAAAACTTACTCCCCTAAAGAAGATATTTTTCTTGTTTTCAAGAAAAATATGGTCACGTGACCAAAAGTATGAAAATATGAAAAAAAATATCAATCAAATAGCATAAATGTAGGAATTTGGAAGGAAAAATAACATTTACATGGAAAATATTGGCAATCAAACGCACTCTAAATTCGAGTGAAAATCAAAGATCTTGAACGATTGATCCAATTGCAAAACCACTATAACAAACTATTTCCCTAAATTTCAACCTCTTAGTTTCAACATAAAGTTTCAATATATTTATTCGGAAGTGCTTGGTGTACAGCTTTACACCTTACCGCCCCCTCACAATGAGAAGGCTCACAATTATTTTATTCATGTGGATCTCCTCAATATGTGAGAGGGGTGTACACCATAATGTAAAAGTGACTTTTTCCATATTTATTTGGACAATAAGTTAACCAAACCCAACCCTTAACCTCCAACTACGTACTTTTCCCCATGCAAGCTTTATCCGCTTACAACTCAAACTCTCCCCATACTCATCACCACCAAAAACCATTCCTTCTTGCCTTGTAAATGGCCTATAAGCATTTGAATATCTATTTCGAAGTCATGCCTTTAGTTGAAGCAAAGAAAATTTTGAAATGCAAAAACCTCTCTTGCCTTCACACTATCTTGTAGGAATCAATTCAAAATTGCAGTGTTTCCATAAACAGATTACTTAAAATTTTCATGGCTTAGGATTATTGCTATTGTTTCTCCTGCAGAAAAGTTGAGTCCCATGCATGGATTTAGTGGTTCGAATGATGCTTCAACCAATTTTTTGACACCAATTTCTCTTGTTGGATTTTCTGATGACTTGCTTACTGATATGCGTATGATTTAATTTTTTGAGAAGTAATTTTTTTTGAAGAACGTGGGATTAAAAACTACGAAAAAATGTAATTGCAGTGATTTATCTGTGTTTACCCTGACTTCAATCCACTTCTCTTGAACTTTCCACAACCCATACGTGGAAAACAACTACGAAAACAGAGGAGGAGTTTACAGCTAGTACTACTACTTTGCTATCTTTATTTCTACTTTGTAATCAGAAACCCATCGCATCCACTGCTCTTCAGTATTAGACCCCAAAATCTTGGAAAGTTCTCTTGATTTTAGGATGCAAATTGATCTTTCATGGTTACAAGACATGAAGACCTAATATCAGTAGTGGCTCCATATAAACAAATTATAAAAAATAGACTAAGAAATGAAAAATTAAATAGATCTTTAAAATTTTTTTTTGAATAAGTATTTTCCTGTAAGTTAAGTAAATTATAAAAAGTACATAAGAACAAAAGAGAAATGACTATTTCAAAAAAGGACATTTAACTTTCATGGATTTACTTGTTCCCAACTATATTTATAGATTTTTAGTGAGGTCATAGAGGCTAAACAACCTTTATGCTTATGGACACACGGTTAGATTAATGACTCATTCGTAATTGCATTTTTCAATGTACATGCATTTTTATGTGCGTGATGTCTATGCCCGATCTAAGCAGTTTGTATGGTTGTGCCTTTTGCATTCAAAGATTTCTTCCTTAAGCACAAGAAATATTTTTACATCTCTGTTCTAGAGTCTTTAGTATTGTTGATCCTTTGGGAAAGCAATTTCATAGAATGATTTTCCAGAGCCATTTTCAAAATACTTATATTAGTGTTAGGTCTTTACTTAGACGTGATGTTATTCAAAAAAAAGGTTGAACCCCAACCTTGAGAGTCCCCACCGCTCCACCCTTAGAGTTTTGTGAGGGAGGTAAATCGCGGAATGTGCCTCAACAGGTCAGGGAACAAGAGCTGTCTGTACATTGCGCCTACAAGGAGTCCAATTCCATGTCTTAGAAATCGAACCCCCACACTGCGGCTGCCAGCAAGATGTGAGATAACCTCACTCCTGTCCTTTGCACCACTAGGTTATGCCCCGGGGGCGTGATATTATTCTGTCATATCTTTGTTGCCTATAATGTATTTTCTCAGTATGTTTTTGCTAACCACTTCGGTATTTGGAAGATTTGTAATTCAACGAGCCTTTGAGGTTGGAGTAACTCCCATTTTGCAATAGTGTCACAAATGACCAAGGTTAAGAAACATGCAAAATGCAGCAATTTTTTTTTTTCCATATTTTTGCATTTTCGACATATGTGCGTATGGGAGCATGGACGGACCCAAGGAGGGTCTTGCAGGGTCAAGTGACCTCCCAAATTTTGAAATTACCATTTTTTTTTTATGTCTTGTTTGGAATCGATTGAAATTTTAATTTTAATCTAAATCAATGTTAATAATTAATTTTAATAACACATTTTCATGAAATCCTTAACATTTTAACTTTTATCAAAATCTACTAAAAATTTGATTTTAATCCCCCACCAAACAGAGGCAAAATCACAATAAATTTAAATTATTTTCTTTTTTCTTACCCTATTTAACTTTCCTTCACATCATTTACAAAAACCTTAACTCTTCTAATTTTTTAAAATTTTTCTACAAATTATCATATATACTACAAATTTTTACTTTTCAATCAAATTTTCAATTAATTAGTATCTAAATTTGCATTTTCTCGTATCCCATTTGTGTACACTGAATGTGTTTTAACTGATTATATCTAATTTAACTTATATTTAAAGAATTTTATTTATTTGATTAAATATTGGTGATATGTTTTTCTTTTCGGTCACTTGAATTGATTAAAGTATTAAATACACTATAAATTTTTTAAGCATAAATATGAATTCTCTTGTGATGAGCAAAATATTAATAAAATAATTGTTCGAAATCAAATGGATGAAAATTATGAGCAAAATATTAATGAAGAAATGTTTTTAAATATAAATCTACATTTTCTCAGATCAAGTATGAATCATTCAAAAATTAATAACAAAGTATTTGATTTATACAGAGTTTGATTGTGCCCCATAACTAAAAATTTCTACGTCCGCCCCTTGTCTAGAAGGAATCACTAAGGGTGAAAAGTCGTTGGTTTCAACTAGTTACAGCACCATGGACTATCAGACAGCCGCATTCCATTTCGCCATACTTGATCATGTCAAAACACTTTCGGTTTGTCATTATTCATCTTTGGGTGATTCGCTAGTATGAAAACTTAGAAGTCAAATAAAGAAACGAGAGTTTATGCAAACGCTAGATGTTGTTTTCTATAGAAAATTTCCAGGTTAATCGTTGGATTTTATTTAATTATTTATTTTTATTGACTTAGCAAAGTGAAGTATGTAATAAAAGAAAGACATTTTCAGATTTTTAGTTCTATTCACCAATTATATGAGCTAATGGAGAGATTTTGAATCGGCAGATAATGTTTTTTCAAATGAACTTATAGGAATTGTCCTCGGTAATATTGGCATAGGATCTACTTTGACCCACTTGGTGAAGTAATATATTGCCACAAGATTTATGTTATACTTACAAAGGGGGTTAAAAAAGTTGGATGACAAAATCACATCCACACCAATCATTTCAAAAATAGATTTTTAAGTCATTTGAAATCAATGACCTGAATTTTGTCAACACATTTTGTAACTCAACTTTGTACAAGTAGATTTATTGTCGCCACATCTTGTGTTAGATCTTCCTCTAGATAAGGGTCCCACAAAATCAATACTCCACTTCACAAAATGCAAGGGCTATTGGTGACAATCAACTTCAGTGACGACTGATGAGGTATAACTACAAACCTTTATCATTTTTCACATTTTCTAGCAGAATATATAGCATTTTTCCTCATTTAATGCATCAGCATACCCATTTTTCTTCTTTTGGAATTTATCAAAGTTCATACTTATTGAAGTGATGTGTCAGACTTATAAACTAGCCCAAATATATAGCCATTATTTTATCTTTAGCGATGAACTTCCATTTAACCTGATTTACTACTAGGTACGAGTCACGTTTTACCTCAATCCTCTTGGTATGAATTTATTTATCTGATCAAAGTCCTGCCTAGGCCTTATATATGGATACAATGTTTATTGCTTCAAATACGAATCGGAGCGTAACATTTAACTTACGTCTTTCTAAACTCGTTACGATTATCATAGCCGCAGGATCTTTTACCTGATGATCCATCAACAAACAAAATCCAAATTTATTCCTATGCAGCTTCATTTTCAGGAATGGGGACATTTGAAAGCTTGACAATGAAATCTATCAATGTTTGTGCCTTGGTTGTGGATCGCCATTTACAATTTAATTCAAATTGTCTACTTCCACTGTACATTTCATCAACCTTATCAATGTGTTGGAATTTTGTAAAACTTGTTCGCTCAGTACTTCGAAATGTAGTTTTGGAAGTAAGGAAGCCTTCGAGACGCTACTACTAAAGGCGAAGGCTAATTTCTCTATATTTGGCTATCTAGCCTCAGCATCTTACAGAGCTTTACTTACACAATACACTGATAACAGCTGCTATCCTTCCTCTTTTACTAGAACAAAGCTCACATCTTTTTTAGAGACTGTAAGATAAGCAATATTATCTCATTCAATGGTTTGGCTAACAGTGGGGATTTTCCAAGATGCTCTTTTAAGGCTTGAAATGCTTGTTCGCATTCTTCGATCTATTCAAACATTTTCCCTCCTTTTAATATGGAAAAAATGGGAGTATTTATTTATGGCTCGTGAAATAAATCTTATTAAAATTGTACTCTTTCAACGAAGACTCTGAATTTCTTTAGGTTTTTCTAGAGATTGTATTTCTATAAGAGCTTGTATTTTATAGGGATTTGCTTTTATACCCTAATGGTTTACCATGAAACCCATAAAATCTTCCATACATGACTTCTAGGAACATTTTAGTGGGTTAAGGTTCATAAGATATTTTTGAAGAATATGAAATATATTCTTCCAGATGTTTCAAATGATTTCTAGTCCGAATGCTTTTAACGAACATATTATCGATATATACTTCTATCGTTTTGTATATATGATTTGTAAACTACTGGGCTGTGATGCCAAAATTACCTTTTGTGTGTCCAGCTCATTTGGGACAATGATGATATAAGGTCCCACAGATACTACCCAACCCATTGCCCAATAAATCAATGTTTAACCAGCTGAAACCCGGCCCAAACCAAATTAAACTATGCAAGTCACTCTGGACCGTTTGATCAACTTAACCTAAAATCTACGGTGGCTACCAATAATATATAAACAAGGGTTGAGACTCGTTTGGCCCTAATTCGAGTCATATTCTCTCTGCCTCTTCGTGATTTTCTCTCGAACCTTCTGGGTCTCTCTCTTCGTGACTGTGTGTCTTCTGCTTCTTCTTTTTCTCTGTAAATCTTGAGATTATGCCATTAAACTACTGGTTTTGTGGCCTCTGTGTGTTCCTACAGTCTGTGTGACTGTTCGGTTGAGTTTTGTTGGGAGTTCTCAGTTAGGTCTTAAGTGTTCTTGGTTCATTGAAGTGACTGCCTCTGTGTTTTGTGGTTTGGGACTGTGGTTTATGAGTTTTACATTGTACAGGCAGGTACAATGCTAAGATCTGAGCCCTAATCGATGAAATCTTGATGCCTTTGTGTCTGAGAGTTTTCTGTCTTAGTTGAGTCGATTTGGGTATTTTCTTGTAATAGTGGTATCAAAGTCGTTTAGTTCGTTCGAGCCCCTGTCTTCAACTACCGATCGTGGAAAATTAATTTTCATGACCGGATTTTTTGGAAGACGAACAGTCAGCTGAAACCCTAGATCTGTTCAGCTACGGATCTTGATTCTGTTTGAGGTTTCTTGCATTTTTCGTTATGAACTAACATTGTTTGGTTGGTTCCTGCAGAAAATATTGATTTCGAATTCACCGGTGTGAACTGGCTTTGAAAGATATTAAGCTTCCTGCGTGAACTTCATCTGCCGGTTGATTTCTCTTAACTCATTTAAATTTTTTCTTAACTGAAATACATGATTTATGCCTTAATGTCAAAAATTTGTGTATTTCTTAAGATGTTGGCATTCTGAAATCTCTTGAATATTGCATATATGCTTTGAGTTAAAGTGTTCTACAAGTGTTTAATCTTTGTGATTAAATTCTGTTTTCAGTATATAGTCTGTTGGTTAATCTGTGTGATTAATTCTTGATCCCCGTATACTGCAAGTTAATCTTTGTGATTATTAATTGACAATTTTTTGTCTTAAACCTTGTACACTTTGCACTGCACTACTGTGTACTTCGGGCTGAGCCTTGACCTGAGGTCTTTGAGCCTCAAGGAATCCTGGTGAACCCAAGACACGCCACTGCATACTAAAGTGGTCCTTATTCCTCTGATTGGTTACTGTTAAATATTCACTGTGTTACATCCCTGATATTTTTCCATATTTTGTGTGATATTTTGTGATTGTCATACATTCTGTGGAATATCTTCCTGTTACTTTTTTTTGTTTTGAATTTTAATCATAAAAGTTTTTTATATTGATTAAAAACTTCAAATGACAACGGGAACTTTTGAACTTAGAGTTTTTAATGGAAAAGGGGATTTCCCCATTTGGCAACAAAAGATGAGAGGGGTTCTTGTTCAACAGAAAGTATCTAAAGCTATAACTGTTGAATATCCTGCTACTATGACTGATGATCAAAAGACTGAATCTGATGAACTTGCCTATACTTCCATTATTCTTCACTTGTCTGATCCAGTATTAAGAAAGGTTGGAAAATTGGATAATGCAAAAGCTTTATGGGATAAACTTGAGGAACTTCATTTGATAAAATCATTACCAAATAAACTTTTTCTGTTGGAAAAATTTTTTTGCTTCAAAATTGATATGTCCGGAGACTTAGATGATAGTCTTGACACTTTTAATAGACTTGTGCAAGATATAACTAATGCTGGGGATAAAGTATCTGAAGAATATAAGGTTGTAATTTTGTTAAATTCCATACCTGATGCGTATAAAGATGTTAAGACAGCTATTAAGTAAGGTAGAGAGTCTTTAACACCTGAGATAGTAATTGATGCTTTAAGAAGCAAGGATTTGGAAGTTAGATGTGAGAGACATGGCAAGGAAAGTGAGAACCTATTTGTAAGAGGTAGATCACTGTCTAGATCTAGTAATAATCAGGGTAACCAAAATAATCAGGGAAATAATACATTTAGAAAGAAGGGAAAGGGTAGACAAAGGTCAAAGTCTAGAAATGGTGCTAGAAAATGTTATGGTTGTGGTAAAACAGGGCATTAAATCAAAGACTGCTTTAAAAGGAAAAATGAGCAAAGAGAGGTTAAAATTGATGAAGAAAACTTTGTTGAGCCTCTAGGTGAGGGTACTGTTGATGTTTATGTTGTGACTGAGTCCAAATCTGATTTAAACTCTGCCAATTATGCAGATAATTCAAGTCAGAGTGTAGAATGGATCTTAGATTCAGGTTGTACCTTTCATATGACCTCTAGAAAGCATTGGTTGCTTGACTTTAAGAACTTAGATAGAGGTGAGGTTGTTATAGGTAACAATGCAGCCTGTAAAATGTTGGGGATAGGCAGTGTGACTTTAAAATTTGATAATGGGTACACCTTTATCTTAGAAAGGGTAAGGTATGTACCAGATTTAAATAGAAATTTGATTTCAGTTGGGAACTTAGATGACATAGGTCTCCAAGAAAAATTTGGAGATGGTTTCTTGAAAATAGTTAAAGGATCCTTAGTTATTTTCAAGGGTATTAAAAGAAATGGAATCTATGTCACTAAGGCTAGTATTTTGAGTTACACTGCAGAATCCTCTATGGCTGAAAGTGATGCTACTTTGAAATGGCATAATAGGTTAGCCCATGTGAGTGAGAAAGGTTTACAAATCTTAAGTCAGAAGGGTGCCTTTGGTAGTGATGTAATTTCCAAAATTCCCTTTTGTGAATACTGTACCTTAGGCAAACAACATAGACTTCACTTTAGTACAGGAAAACATAAGACTACATCTATGCTAGAGTATATACATTCTGATTTGTGGGGTCCATCGTCCACCACCTCCTAAGGTGGGAATAGGTACTTCTTATCCTTAATTGATGATTTTTCAAGAAAAGTATGAGTATTTCTTTTGAAACAAAAATCAGACACTTTTGAAAAATTTAAAACTTGGAAGACTTTGATTGAAAATCAAATGGATAAAAAGATTAAAATTCTAAAGACAGATAATGGATTAGAATTTTGTAATATTGATTTTGAAAAATTGTGTATGGATGATGGCATTCTAAGACATAAAACAGTACCATATACTCCACAACAGAATGGTATAGCTGAAAGAATGAATATGACAATTCTAGATAAGGTTAGATGTATGATGTTTAGTTCAGGTGTCCCTAAGGTGTTGTGGGGGGAGGTTGTTATGACAACAGTTTATATCATAAATAGGACCCCAACTAGTGCATTAGATGGTAGGACACCTGAGGAGGTGTGGACAGGTAGGTTGGCTGACTATTCACACATAAAGACCTTTGGATGTGCAGCATATGCACACCAAAGTATAGGAAAATTTGAACCTAGATCCCAGAAATGTGTTTTCATGGGATATCCTAAAGGAGTGAAGGGGTACAGGCTTTGGGTGAGAGAAGTTGGGGGTTTTAAGATGATAAACAGTAGGAATGTGACCTTCAATGAAAGAGAGATGTCTTGTTTAGATAAGAAGGCCTCTAGTGAGGAGCCTAAGTGCCAGGAAGAAGAGAATACTAGGCTTCAGATAGAACTTGAAACTTCACCTGATCTTACAGTTGAAAATCAAGAGGAAAATGAAACTGTGGAAGAATCAGGTGATGAAACAGTTGAAGGACCTACTGGTGAGTTAGTGAACCCTTTAAGTGATTATCAGTTAACTAGAGATAGGGTTAGAAGAGAAATAAGAGAGCCTATTCGGATGCAAGACTATTTGTCTCTTGCTATGTTGTCATATCAGGATTTAACTTTTAAGGAACCTAAATCCTATGAGGAGGCTATTAGTTGTCAGTTCTCCAAGGAATGGCAGCTTGCTATGGAGGAAGAAATGAGGTCCTTAGTGAAAAATAAGACCTGGTGCTTAGTGCCTAAACTTGAAAGTAAATCTCTAGTTGACTATAAATGGGTTTATACTGTTAAAGAAGGAAATCCACCTAATCAGCCCCTTAGGTTTAAGGCCAGATTAGTGGCTAAGGGGTTTACCCAAAAATCTGGTATTGATTATAATGAAATCTTTTCTCATGTAGTGAAATATACTACTATTAGAGTCATGCTTGCATTAGTTGCACATTATGATTATGAGTTAGAGCAAATGGATGTTAAAACTGCGTTTTGCATGGAGACTTTGATGAAACCATATATATGAGACAGCCACAAGGTTTTATTGATAATAAAAAATATGATCATGTATGTCTGTTAAAAAGATCACTTTATGGCCTAAAATAATCCCCTAGGCAATGGTATAAACGTTTTGATAACTTTGTGTCCTCAGTTGGCTTTATGAGAAGTTCATTTGACCATTGTTTGTATTTTAAAAGGGGTAACAGCAACTGTGTGACTGTTTATTTGTTGTTATATGTGGATGATATGTTGTTAATTGGCCAGAAAATAAGTGATATTAATGAGATTAAAAATAAGCTAAGAGCTGAATTTGAAATGAAGGACCTTGGGCATGCTAAAAGGATTTTAGGAATGGACATTAAAAGGAATAGGTCTCAGCAGTTATTAATGTTATCACAAACTGATTATGTGAAAAAGGTCATATCCAAGTTTGCTATGCATGATTCTAAATCTGTGACATTACCCCTTGCATGTCATTTTAAGTTGAGTAAAGATCAGTCTCCGCATGATGAATCTGACCTTAAATTTATGGAAAATGTGCCATATTCAAATGATGTTGGTTCTGTAATGTACACCATGGTTTGCACACGACCCGATGTTGCACATGCTATAAGTACCTTAAGTAGATTTATGTCCAACCCTGGCCCAGAACATTGGAATGCAATGAAATGGTTGTTATGGTACTTGAAAGGCTTAGCAGACTTAGGCTTATGTTTTAAATCTAGTAAAGAGGGAGTTAGTTTAAAAGGATACGTAGATTTTGACTATGCTGGTGATAGAGATAACAGGAAATCAACTACTACCTATGTGTTTACTTTGTGTGATACTTGTATAAGTTGGAAGTCTCAATTGCAATCAATTGTAGCCTTATCAACTACTGAGGCAGAATATGTGGCTGCAACTGAGGCCATCAAAGAGGCCTTATCGCTGAAAGGTCTTCTAAGTGAGGTAAATGAATTTGTTGAACCTGTTGTTGTTTACTCTGATAGTCAAAGTGCCATACATTTATGTAAAAATCCAGTCTTTCATGAAAGAACTAAACACATAGATGTGAGAATGCACTTTATTAGAAATATTGTTGAAAAAGAATCTATTTTGCTTGAGAAAATCCCTTCCCAGTTTAACCCAGCTGATATGGGTACTAAGGTTCTTCCTCTAAATAAGTTTAAGTCATGTTTGCAACTCTTAAGAATTGATACTGGGTAAACTTTGTGTTTGTGCAGGTTTTATTTGACTTGGTGCTGGAGATCTAGAAAAATTATATCAACTGCTTTAAAGTTTTTGTTATATTTTTTATTCTTGTGTGAGTTTGGATCATTGGCATCAAGGGGGAGATTTATTGGGCTGTGATGCCAAAATTACCTTTTGTGTGTCCAGCCCATTTGGGGCAATGATGATATAAGGTCCAACAGATACTACCCAACCCATTGCCCAATAAATCAATGTTTAACCTGCTGAAACCCGGCCCAAACCAAATTAAACTATGCAAGTCGCTCTGGACCGTTTGATCAACTTAACCTAAAATCTACGGTGGCTACCAATAATATATAAACGAGGGTTGAGACTCGTTTGGCCCTAATTCGAGTCATATTCTCTCTGCCTCTTCGTGATTTTCTCTCGAACCTTCTGGGTCTCTCTCTTCGTGACTGCGTGTCTCCTGCTTCTTCTTTTTCTCTATAAATCTTGAGATTATGTCATTAAACTACTGGTTTTGTGGCCTCTGTGTGTTCCTACAGTCTGTGTGACTGTTCGGTTGAGTTTTGTTAGGAGTTCTCAGTTAGGTCTTAAGTGTTCTTGGTTCATTGAAGTGATTGCCTCTGTGTTTTGTGGTTTGGGACTGTGGTTTATGAGTTTTACATTGTACAGACGGGTACAATGCTAAGATCTGAGCCCTAATCGATGAAATCTTGATGCCTTTGTCTGAGAGTTTTTTGCCTTAGTTGAGTCGATTTGGGTATTTTCTTGTAACATAAACAATTTGTTGACTAGTATTTGATATGTTGTCCCAGTATTTTTCAAATTGAAGAGCGTTACCTTATAGTAATATAGGCATTGATCATTTACAAAGGCAGTATGCTCGTCATCGGGTCCATAAATGAGACTTTGATTATATTCGAAATAGGCATCTATGAAATTCGATAACTTGTATCCTTGATCCCATCTACCAGCTAATCAATTATAGAGAGCAAGAAACTATCTTTGGGACATGCTTTATTCAAGTTTGTGAAGTCTTGACAGGTTAGCCATTTTCGATTATGTTTAAGGACTAGAATGCGGTTACATATCCATACCGGATATTAAGTTTTGCTAATAAAATCATTTTCTAATAGTTTAACAACTTCGCTTTTTAAAGCTTCATGTGTTTCGGAGTTCATTTGTTGTCTCCTTTGTAACTTGCAGTTTTGCTTTGTTATCAATTGTCAGTGCATGATATGCCACTTTTGAGTCAATCCTAATCATATCGGCTTACCTCCAGGCGAACACATCATATTTCACTTTTAGGAAGTCTTTTCATATGTTCAACCGAATCTTTGTCAACTTTTAAAACTGTTGACACATAAAAAATCCAGCCCAAATCGAACGGCCCAAGGAGTAAAGCCCAATTGGAGGATCCCCAAATCAGATAGCCCAAAGAACGAAGTCCAATCGAACAAATCAAGGTGAAGGCCCAAACAAGGGGGCCCAAGAATGCTGTAACGCCATCGCCCAAGTTTGCAAGTCGTCCAGAATCTGAACGAATAGAGTGTCATACGATCGCCCAAAGCTGTTATTCTATTCTCGTCCAAACCTTCAAGTCGCCCAAGGTATCAACAGACATAACGCGTCGTGGTTATCAAGAAATGCAGTTATCAAGGCAGTTGTTAAAGCAGCCCTATCACGTTCCACGACTCAAGGAATTCAATCGAAAGCGATTGAACGATGAAAGGTAATGACAGCAGTTAAAAGGCAGTTTTCATGATAAAATGGCCACTACGAAGAAAGTGGGTAGTTATAGGACGATCAAGGAGTTTTTAAAGCAGTTAATCACAAAGAGATTGACTATGAGGTATAAAAGGGAGAAAGAACATAGAAGCAAAGGACCGAATCCAAAACTCTCGAACAGAGAACATGGAATTTTCATTTCCTTAGTTTTTTAGACTTAAACACTTTTCTTTCAGTAACTCGTGTGCTTGCGCCCCTTGGAGGCACGTTGTTTTTCATTTCCAATTGTAAAGTTCATCGCCAATAAAAGAACACCCCTTTTTGGGACTTTGTCTCAAGAGGTTTTCGTCCCTTACACAATCGTCTGATCCTTTTTAATTGTTAGCGACTTAACCCGCGCGAAACAAAAACATTGTTGAGTCCTATTCGTTGACAGAAAATCTTTCAAGCGCATCAACCTTTGTAGCTTTGTATATGCATTCAGTGATGCAAGTGTCAATGTCATCAACTTCAACCATCACTATCATATTCACCATAGGGTTTTGCAGGGTCGCCTTTCTTAGATTACTAAGGCGGCATCCTCGCAAGACCCTGATCACATTTTATATAAGCTTCTCGAGCGTAAATAGAAAATTTTTCACAAAACTGGCGAAGAGAAATTACCATATTCACTTGTTTCATAGTAGGTCTTTCAAGGATCCCATCGTAAGCGGATCTACTCTCAAGAATGAAAAAATTTATATTTCATTGTTATACCTGGGTTCTTTGCCTAGTTTCACCACTAGATTGGCCTGTCTACGTAGGATCCAACCTTCTATGGTGAAACAGTAAGGATGTGACACGGTGATCCAATTATGATAAGCTTGCATTGCATATGATCGAATGCATTTTCAAACAGAACATTTGCCAAACTCTTGCTATCCAAAAGCATGTGGTTAAAGCTATCACCGGCTGTTATTGCTCATATGATTAGTGCATCACAATAATGACCGGTAATTTTTTCTTATTTGATATGTTTAACCAAAGGAGATTTACGTTACAAATTACCTTGAATCCAGTTATTTTCTGATGCTGATTTACTATTAGCTCCTTTTTTATTTTACAATCCTCTTCTTTGTGCGAGATTGGGTAATGATGCCATTGATGCGTTCTTTGAACTTTTTTCGCTGCATCTTTGGATTATCATCAGTATCTTCGTGACAATCGCTGAGGAGTTCAGTTTTCAAATTCTTATGCTTCTGTTTTGATAAAATCCATTTCTGCCTGGCTCATCTTCGGACAAATTCTCTGATGGTTTAAACTTCAAAATGATGAGATCGTGGTTGCCTTTGTTCTACTTCTCACATGATGCGCCAATTGTTGACCTCGAAATAGTGATCAACAAATTTCTATCACCTAGTCAAGACTTTCTCTTCCTAAACTCGCTGATTCTATGCTCAAGTAGCAACAAGAAGAGAAATAGCCATTTGAAAGGAAGATATTCAGATTTGCATGGTTTTACTTGTTCCAGCTATCTCTATTAATAGATTTCTAGTGAGGCCACGAGGGTAATCACACCCTTTATCTTTATGTTCACATGACAGATTTTCAATTCTAATTGAATCTGTTAGCTTATCACACATGGTTCACCAGTACACGTGTTCCTCATTCATTGATAATGATTTCTGCTGATTAAGCATGTTGACTAACCATTCATGTTCAATTCGCTTTATTGGTGCTTACTAGCTTTGTCTTGTTTTCTCATATGAATTGGTTTTCTTTAGAATGCTCATTAATCTGAGAAAATGATGACTTATAGTTGTTAATCGAAAGTTTTAAGGAAGACAGTGATGAACATGGGCATAAATTCATGGACATGGAATCTGTTTTCCATTGTGTGATTGGTGGAAAGTTTTCAAGTCAAGCATATATATCAGGAAAAGAAGAAGAAGCCGTAAAAATTTTCTTCAAGGAATTCTCTTTTTCTTATTTTTTATATTGAACTCTACGGCACCCCTGTTTGATTATCTTTATGTCAAAACTATTTGTTTCTCGTCCTAATTTTTAATCACATATCCATACAATACAATGTGTTAGACGTAAACTCAAAGTTTTTCACTACTTTTTAACTACACATTTTTACATTTTTAAAAACATCATTTTTTCCAATTTCTCTTTATAATGACTATCAGGCCAAAAGAACAAAAAAATCTAAAGCAATATCGAGAACGGGGAAAAAGTGATGAGAGGGTTAAAAAATATAAGGGTAATTAGCACGAAAGGTCTCTACCTTTCATTTTTTGACATTTTCACCTCTACTTTTCACCTTTCATTACGTAAAAGATCATTTTCATCCATCTTTTAATAAAATAACGATTTTACCTCTCTATTCAAATAAAACAAAAAGAAAAGATGAATTACCAACTGCAGCCATAGTCCTTAAGTTTTTAAAAATTATAAAGAAATCATAAAAATAAAAGATGAATTACGAACTACAACCATAGTTATTTGTTTCTCTTTTTTTTTTTTTATTTGAATAGGAGGGTAAAATTATCATTTTATTGAAAATTTGATAAAAACGACCTTTGCGCAATGAAAGGTAAAAGGTAGGAGTGAAAATGTCAAAAAATAAAAGATATAGACATTTTACACAATAACAATGAAAGGTATGAACCTTTTGTGCTTATTACCCAAGAATATAATATGTGAATATGTTTGGTATACGGTGCTAAATAGAATTTAATAAAATATATTTTTTTCATTCTTTATCAAGAATTTAATTATAATCACATATATAATAGTATACATTATAATTGATGAGATTCTAACTTCTCCTCTTGTCGGGATCAATACATCGTACATGTTAGAAACTTACAAGTCCAATTCCGCTAATCATGTGTTGAAGTAAAAGTAATTTTTCATTTTTTTTTCCTCTTAATTGGTTGTTTTTTAAATGTACAAGCATCTTGCAAGTTATAACTTCAACGTTGTTTATCTACTAATTCTCATCCTACTGTAATTAATTAATCTAAGGAGGCATGTGCATGTACAATAAGCTAAATATGACATGTACAACACTAGCAACGTTTAGCTCCTGTTTCGCGCTATTAAAAATCGGATTTTTAGGAAATTTTGATAAAAGTTGATGAAATATATTGTTAAAAATTATATAAAATGTGTGGTTAAAATTAATTGTTAACTTTGATTTAAACTTTTTTTTTTTTTGGGCAAATTTTAATCCGAACCAAATAGAGACTATGTTGCTTTGATATTAATATTACTAAGCCCATGTTTGGGGTCCATTTTACCAAAATTAATTTTTTTTTCTCTCCTCTTTCTTCTTACAGATTCTCCAAGAAAATAATATTATATGTAAACTAAAAAAAATTTCTTCTTTTTTAACTACACATTCTTAAAAAAATCACTATTCCAATATACATTTTTTCTCCAAAACACATTAAAATGGAGCTCAAACAAGGTTAAATATATTCAAAAATAAAATCATGTTTCTTAAAAATAGTAATTTTAAAATTTAAAATATGGGAAATTCATATTTATAATAGTTTCTTACATTGTTTAGGTGAAATAACCTTTTAAATCAACGTGAGAACTCATAACTAATTAAGAAATCTAGTGAAATTTGGGTGAAAGAAAAAATAAATAGCGATAAACAATGCATTTTTTGCACATGTCGAAGTCCTAAAGAATCCAATTGTGTGAAAGATAGCCCATGAATTTATTTCAATATCAGTAACTATTAAACTTCAATAATATTCAAATTAAATCCCACTAGTGATTGAAAAAAATGTATTTCATTACAATTCCACTCTTCATTAGAAATTCAACTTTTCTTTTGATTTTGAAAGAGCGTTCTATCACATACATTCTGTACAAAAAATTTGTAAAATTTTCTTCAGCTTCTGCAATGGCTCTTTCTTCCTATGATTACAAGAAGAAGTGTACAAAAATCAAATGTGTTGCATGAACAAACCCCTAATCCCTATCTCTATCTATTGCAATCTCCCATTTAGCATCATCACTAGATACTGGTGTTGTTACTGCACCAGTGACTGATGCATCAACTCCTGTTTCTAGACTAACTATCACTGGTTTCATCATTCTACTCATCAACTTTCCTCCAGGGAGTCTTTGCTGTTGCACTACCAGTACTGAGGCGGTGCTTCCAATATCCGTCGACGCTAAAATGTCTCCGACCACGCCGAGTTCCTGGCACTCGCTCCATGCACTAAGCCCCATTAGGATTTGTGATGCTTGGTGGTTCCTTCCAACTATCATTAAATCATAGTTATTTTCCAAGGCTCTAAGGGATGCAGTTAGGCCTACTCCGTCTTTCACAAGCTGTTCTTGGTATATGAAATTCTGGTTTCCATTGTGAGCTTGTCGAACGTCGTCCATTAGAATGTTATCTTGTTTCCTTTCTCTAGCATTGTCGCTTCCAAAAAGAAGATAACGAACAAGTGTTAGAGTGACATTGTTATGTCTCCCCATTCGTGAACCATAATAGAGTGCCTCTGCGTCATCTGGACCACCAATGTAGATGACAGCAACACGATAGATGGATTGAGTGTTGAGAATAGACATTGATCCGGTTAAAGTTCCCCTGTCAACGAGAATGCCGACGGAACATGGGGCCTTTTCCAAGACTTTGATGTCCATGGTCTGAATAGAGCGATTCACTAACCCGATGGAGCCATCGATTTCCCAGTGCTTGTGAAAAGGTAGAATCACAATTGTAGCATTCTGGTCAAGTGCTACTCTGCAGATGTCTTCGTGCATTGTTTCTGCGTGTGAGATGGCACTAAATGATTGGACAGTGACGCATCTTTCATTGCAAAGCTCATATTGGCGCAAGGCATTTATTATATGGCTTGATTTGGAGTTGCTTGGCTGCAGGATTCTCGTGGATTGATGAGAAACAAGCAAGGGATTGGCTCGGCCTACTACCTCTTCAAGTAGGACTGCTATGACCGCAATCGGGCTTTCTTCTGTTGCGTCTGAGGCTTCAAGTATGTTTATGATGGTCGGTACGTTATCTTGGTTTTGGAGGCAAACCAATATTCTGAGCTCAGCATCCTGTTTAGCATGCTGAATTGTCCTCCTCTTGAGAGGAACTCGTTGTTCTGAAGGATCATACATGAACTTTATTAACGGTGTTATGATTGCAGTAACTCCAATCAACGCGATAACAATAATGGAGAACTCTTGATCTGTCAGAAGCTGTCATTAAATCAGTATCATATCAGTTTAGATATAAATCGACGTTGTCGTTTACGAACAAACTTAATTGAAAATAAGTGGTTTTCAATCTTACCAGGCCGTCCTTCCACAAGTTGTAAACAATCAGTTCGCAAATGCCTCTTGCATTCATCATGAGTCCAATCACGAAGGAGTCTTGAAAGTTTATACGCAGATATCTAGACGACAATACTACTGCTCCAATCTTGACTATGCAAGAAAACAAAACTATGGATAAACAAATCCACAATGACTGAAGGTGAATTTTGAAAATGTTCGTTTTCAGACCACTCGTTGTGAGATATATCGGATAGAATATCTTCCCTACCGGGATATCAAGTTTCGAAATCAGGGCTGTTCCCAAAGGCGGCCCTTCAGGCACCATCAAACCTAAGACTAATGGTCCAAGTACAAAGTGCTGGCCAATTAGCTCACTGATTACTCCAACTACAAGAACACATGTAAAAGTTCCAATGATGTAGTTCTCTCCCACAGATTTCCCATGTGGTATTCTTCTTAGAATTCTTAACAGAAGAGGCTTAATTATATACACCAAAAAAACCACAAATAGAAATGCTGCTATAATTCCCACTACTGATTGGAGTGGATTGAAATTCGCCTGTAATATTGAAAGTAATATAACAACTAAGGTTATGCCAATTATATCACATAACATGGATGCTGATACTGCAATACGGCCTAAGTCACTGTTCGACATCTTAAGCTCCGTAAGTAGGCACGAGATGTTTGGAAAAGGTGTTAGACATTGTGACGCTGCAATGAAAGGTAGGGATTCGGCTAGAGTCCCGTCCATGGGGACATAACGAATTAATATGAAAGATAACGGCAAAGTAAGTGCCAATGTAACAAACATTGCTGAGATACCTAAGACAGCTGCCTGCCTTCCTGGTCGGATCATCTTCATCGGATCTGCTTTTACGCCTATCGCGAAAAAGAAGAACATTAGACCGAATGTTGCTCCTGTTACAAATGTCAACGCACCTCTTGGAGGAAATAATAAACTTCCTATGGAACTTTTGTGTCCTAACAATGAAGGGCCAAGCAACATTCCACCCTGGTTTCAAAGAAAATATTGTTAGCTATATTATGGTAATTTTACACCTTATAGCTAACATATCCATTCACGTTTGTTATACACTATAATAAATAAGATTTTAGCTTTTTTTCTAGCACTATTCTATACTCTGAAAATGGAAGAATCTCATTATGTCCAAGAAATATAAACAATATTAGACTTTTCCTTATTTTCTCAATAAAATAGAATACATTTATGTGAATCATTGTTATTCGCAGCCATACGTCTCACTACTATTCTAATTGCCCCATCTACATAAGTCGTTCATCGATTAATTATTCCAGAATCGCTTAAAAGAGAACATGTAATGAAGAAAAATGTTACTGAGAGAAGAATACTTACAAAAATTTGAGTGACCATAGATGATTGTCCAAGAGGCCGGAGGCAGATATCAATCAGCATTGATGTTATAGAAATTAGTGAGAACTGCACTAAAATAAGAGGCACAGAATAATTTAAAGGATTTCTCTTTATCCATACACCAAAAGTTGCAATCTTATCTGCAGCTTGACAAGCAATATATGCATTCCCTTGATCTCCCATTATATTCCAATATGTAATATTTTTCTTTCTCTTAATTTCCTGTTGGAATCCCAGTTGGAAAAACTGATTTTTCAGAAGGAAATATCAATAAAAGGGAAAAAGGAGACAAGAAAAACTGCAATAGCTAAGTTTTCGTCACACACGCATTTACACATACACCTTAATAGCAGGCTTACCTCTAGTTTTGGTGGCTTTGTCTAAGGTGGTTGTTATAGGATGGAGGAAAGAGAAGCCGAAGTGTAGCCAACATTTTTAAGGTCAAAATAAATATAATCATATTTGTTGTAAATGAAAAGTCCATTAAAGTTTATTGGTGAATGACATTTGTACCCCTGTAGCCCTGAAAATTATTATTATTGTATCACTGATTCTTACCTATAAATATAGGGCTTTGGTTTTCAATAATAAACACAAAAAGTTTATTGAGTTTTCTTTATTCTCTTTGAGTTTTCTCTATTCTCTTTTCCTCTTATTTTATAACACGTTATCAACACGAAACTCTTAGAAGGTAGTAATTTTTTTTCATAATCATCTATCACATATATCAAAATTAATTTGATAATACATGAATTTTACATATACATATGTTGAATCTGCAATACGTGATCTCATCTTTCTCGATCATTGTGTTTTCTTTATATCTCTCTTTGAATTAATTAATGTTTTTTCTTTACATCAATCCACGTGCATTTTTATGGAGATATATTTATGTTAAATCAATTGATATGCATTAATTCATATTCCTATATCCTCCTTATATTTAGATTAGCCATTCACGTTCTACACATACTTATAATTTTTTTTGGTTTAATTGGTCAATGTTCTTTGTAAGCAAGCTTCAATTCCAGAAAATAAAATTGTTCTATTTTACTGAATAATCAAATTTCAAAAAGTAAAATTTCATAAAACAATTTATCAAAATTTTAAACTAAAGCTTTTAATAATATGACCATGATCTTTCATTACGTGCGACTATCTCCACTACCCGGGGATCGATAAACCTTTTGAATCTTATAAACCAAAGAGATATGACTTTACACTAGCCCGTCGTGCAAACCTCTCACTGGGGGCCCGCTATGCCAAAAGCAAGAGAAACCCCATCCCAAGGATCAGAAAAAAATGGGTCCGTATCTCCTGCGAGAATGATTTGGAAGATCCAATACCAAATGGTAATTTTTTGTTTTCAGAAGAAGTTTTTTAGTATGACAAATCAAACTCCTTTTAGCAATTTTAATTTTTAAAACAGGCCTTCGAAATAGATTTATGAAGGAGAGAAAAGATCATCGAAATTTTCCTTCAATTTTCGTTTTATCCTATATTTTTAGTCTTCCCATAACCATTTTATGAAGATGATTTTTTTTTTTCCCTACTACAGAAAATATGCACATCAATATAAGTAGTAATTTCATTAATTTATATATATTAAATAAATCATTCTCCAAAAGTTCATTAGTACTCTTTAATAAACATAGTGCACAAAAAATCCCTTTCACAGAATGTAATAAAACAAACAAACCCAAGAAAACAGAAATTTAGTATTTCACAGGGGCTTTAGTTTAGCCTGTATCATCAATTTGCTTGTTATAATATCTCTGATGCTTTAAACTGATGCAGGTATGGCCTTTAATATAGAGTAGGAATGGCATGATAGTCTAGTTTGCTGAATTTTCATCCCATATACTTGCTTGTTTCCCAATCTTGTGAAGAACCCTGATGACCTCTTCAGTTGTCACATTGCCAGTTACAGTAACCTTGTTCAATCTTGTGTCAATATCGTATGTTTCTATATCTGCATCAAGCATCAACAGACATTGTTAACTTTTTGGGGTGTTATATATAAACAATCCGTTAAATAAGTTAGAGCGGAGGTTTGATATCTTTATTAGTGGATACTATATAGAATCACCTCGTCCAAAAAATTAAATTGGCACAGAGAATACATGTTTATTTTAGATTTTATTTGGATTGCAGCTTTCTCCAGATCTCCGAGGAAAGCATGAAAAAAAGGCTCAAAGCCCAGGAGTGAAGGATAACAATTTCTTCATTACCAAAAATAGAATAACAAAATGTGATTATATCTATCGAACAATACTCTGAGAAATAGAATTTTTCGAAAGGAGATCTAAATGCTACCTTCAATCTTCTTGATGGTCTTTAAGATTTTCTTAATGCATTCATCGCAGTGTAAGCCTACCTTCAACTCCACTACCTAAACATAGACAAATATTTGCATAAATGAGATCACAAGAAATAATTGTGCATATATAACTATAAATTTTGTGTGTCATAATGTACAGTTTTGAGGAACTTACATTGGCCATATTCACTATATGAATCTGAAGAACTGCTTATAATGATATCTTGTAATTCTGAAGCAAAACAAATTAACTGGTGAGAACTATGTTGACAGGAAAAGAAACTAGATATCTGAAAAAGATAGAATGTAAGGATCTATACTTGCTCCAATAAACCTGCTGATGAGTTGATTCTTAAGTTTCTTGATAGTTGCAGGTTCTCTTGGTAACTAATTGGAGAAGATGAAGTTGTTGCAGTGGTGAATGATTGGATGTTGGTGAAATTTGTTGCATATAAATATAAAATTGTAGGGAGGGAATATGATTCTTTCTTTGTCTGTGATGAGAATTTTACTTTGTTAAAAGCTCCTTTAACTCACTTTTCTTGACTTAAGGCTCATTATCCTCCGCTGGAGGTGGCAAATGTTGATGACAGGTTTAAATGGGACAGGAAAATGAGTGCGAAAGCTCCTTTAACTTTCTTTTGTTCACATTGTGAAAAATAACATTGTTGTCCGCATGAAATCTCGCTTTTGTCAGGTTTTATATTGGACAAGAAAAGGGCCACGAGAAAGATGCTCCACCTATTTCTAGTTTAGGCCCAAGTTTTGAAAATATGTAAATAGAAGCTACAGGAGGCCCCGGTCCAAGCAGTATCGATCCTTTAACACTCAAGCTTTGGGATTGGGTTTGGTTATACCCATAACAATTTCTTTTATATACATTTAGTGAACATTTCTATATATATCCTTTCGATACATATATACTAAAAAAATATTTGTGTAAGGAAAAAATTAGCTAAGAAATCCAACTACATGACTCAAAATAGTAGAGACTCAAAACTACAAAAAGAAAGCCTAAAGTTCTTTTATGTATACTTTCCCCAGTTCCGTTGCTATCGCGGGCTTTACGCAATCAATCGGATTAAATAGATATCCCTTCAACACAACATTGGTCATCGAAATGATCTCGAAGACCCACCAAAAGAGGCCCACGAGCCAAGGGGCTGATCTTTGAATAGGAAAAAGAGCGGATCTGCAGGGTCCCAAAAAAATCTCTTGCAGGAAGGTTGGCCAGAGACAATTCTTTAGGATCCTTCATTTCTTCAAAAGGAAGGAACAGAGATAGAATCAGATCGATTCCCGACCATAAAACCCGTTCAATAAGTGGAACGCATTAGCTATCTGTTCTCAAGTCATTTTGGGGTCACGGAGGGATCGTATCATTCGACCCCTTTTTTTCATGCTTTTCACCCCTTATCTCAAGTTTTGGATCGAACTAATCTATTGACACAAATAGTTCATGGGAGAAAATTGAGTAAACTCCAGAGTATATCTTCCCACGGGTCAAAGCAAAAAAGATACTTCGAATATTTTTCTATTGAGTAAATATTTACATGTACTAACTTCTAAAATACAATAATCTGATGTGAGACGAGAGACAAAAATATAAGACCCAATCATGATAGAGTCTAGAGTTTAAGATAAATTACTACCAAAATTTGATTTTTAGGCCTTGTATTTTTTTACCCAACCTATAAATTGTTAAAATTAAAATATTATATAAAAAATAGGTTCCGTTCGGATACCTAAAATTCTAGTTCAAGAACCATGAACCGATCAGACACACTCGGTTCTCAATTTCGGTTCGAAACTTCGGTTTCGATTCGAAATGTTCAATTTCGATTAAAATGCAAAGTCCTTTGTAAAACTTTATCCTCCACAATATCCTAAGAAGTCTTGACTTCCTGAGCTAGAGAGCACCAACTGCCAAAAAAGCCACATGGCACGATTGATGATTGCTAGTTTGCCACGACAAAGATTATACAAAGGTAAATTGTATCTCTTCCTCATCTAAATCCTCCAAAAGCCACCACAGAGTAACCTAAACATGCAAAGAAAAATGCCGGTTAACCCAATGCCACCTTGACAGCTTCATTATCAATATTAATAGCAGCCAGATCGAAAATCTAAAATGGAGCCGTACAAAATAGAAGAAAAGTCGCCAGATAAACATACATGTTTCCAAATACAAATCTCTCCATATTCCATCTAAAAACACAGAAGCTACAAAATAATGAGAGGAAAGGGACAAAAGAAAGATCTTGTTGTTTCTTCAACAATTTCTGAACTCTAGTGGACCTCTCAGAAGGATTCATACCCAGATGAAGTTCTGACCATCTATCAGAGAAAAAAGAACGAAGGATCTTGTGAGATTCCCAAGAAATTCTTTGATTTCTTCTGGAAGTAGATACCCTCAAGAGTTCTTCCATCGTCTCTCAAAGCAAATGAAAATCTCTTTTCAAATGAGATTATTCTTGAATGATCTGGTTGGCTACTTATATCAGTGGAAACCCAAACTTGTACTTATTCATCCTTTTCGATCAAATTCACAACCACCCATCATCTACATCCATTCATTTGGTTTATAGGTTCTATCCTTGCAGTAATTTTTATATTAGTTTCAAAAGGTCTTCTGCCCTCCATCTCAAAATAGAAATTGCAAGGTGATATATTATTAAGTAATGGAGCCTAATTATTGCTACTTCGTTGTGCTGGTCGCATATCCTAAAAGATATTGTTGATCCTAAAATTTTTTCATTAAGGATTGTTTAGGAATTTGTATTTTTGTAAAATTCTATTAAGAAATTTGAGTCCTTGTAAAGCTCAATTTTACCCTAATTTATCTTATAAATAGGGAGATGTCCTGAGGCTTTCTCATTATCGTTAAAAAAGAAGGAAAGAGAGGCTAGAGAAGATAGGAATAAGATTTTTTGCTGTAAACCTTTTTTTTTTCCATCATGGTGAATTATGCCCTTGTTAGACCCCATTTTCTTCATCAAAGTACATTCATCAACAGGAATTTGACCTCATTTCAATTAGATATTTTTCAATAAAATAATATTACATTCTTCAACACTATTGCACAATGCGTTTTTTGAGGAGAAAAAAAAGGGGCTCAAACAAGCCATAGGATATAGTCTCACATTGAAAAAAAACCTCTATAAATCTTGCGAATTCTTGAATGTTTATTTTTATTTCTTCGAATTGATTGCTTTTGGTAGAATAAAAGTAAGGTTTATAATTCTCAACAATATGTACATTTTGGATGTTGGTAGACATGAGTGTGAAAAGCACATTAAGGATTTGATCATTGATTTCAAACAAAACATCTGGTTGCGACTTTTTTGGAAGGGCATAATTCAACATCCCAATCATGACCATGAATAGAATAGCACCAGAAACGGCAACACAAATAATCCAGATAAAAAGAGCGAGATTCATGAGATCCCTTATCCATTTTTTGCAAAATTTCCAAAGAGAATTCAATTTGATTTTTCAAAAAAAGATCTTATTAAAGCGTTCATAATATTGACACATAAAAATTCAGCCCAAATCGAACGGCCCAAGGAATAAAGCCCAATTGGAGAATCCCCAAATCAGATAGTCCAAAGAACGAAGCCCAAGTAAACAATTCAAGATGAAGGCCCAAATAGGGAGGCCCAAGAACGTGGTAACGCCATCGCCCAAGTTTGCAAGTCGCCCAGAATCTGAGCAAATGGAGTGCCATGCAATCGTCCAGAACTATTACTCTATTCTCGCCAAAACCTTCAAATCGCCCGAAGTCTTAACAAACATAAAGCGTTGTGATTATCAAGAAGTGCAGTTATCAAAACAGTTATTAAAGCAGCCCCATCACGTTCCACGATTCAAGGAATTCAATCGAAAACGGTTGAACGACGAAGAGTAATGGCAGCAGTTAAATAAGGCAGTTTTCATGACAAGCTGGCCATTATGAGAAAATTGGGCAGTTGCAGAACGATCAAGCAGTTTTTAAGCGGTTGATCGCGAAGAGATCGTCCATGAAGTATAAAAGGGAGAAAAGACATAGAGCAAGAGACCGAATCAAAAACTCTCGAACAGAGAACATGTAATTTTAATTTCCTTAACTTAGATTTAAACACTTTTTTCAGTAACTCGTGTGCTTGCGCCCCTTGGAAGCATTTTGTTTATAATTTCCAAATTGTAAAGTCATCGCCAATAAAAGAACACCCCTTTTTGGGACTTTGTGTCAAGAGGTTTGTCCCTTACACAATCGTCTGATCCCTTTTTAATTGTTAGCGACTAACCCGCGCGAAACTATTTGGCACGCCCAGTGGGACAGTGGTGTTTGGTGTTGAAAGTACAAAAGATGAAACAATATACCTCAGAGATCCGATAAGGAAGCAACAAGTCAGGGAGGAGTCCAGTCTGTGATTGAGCGATATGAGGAGCAGCATGCCTCTCCACGAACAGATGGACAGAATCAGAGCAGTAACAGTCGTTACGAACCAATGACGGAGTTGAGTCCTCGAACCATGCGTGCATTACTTGGAGAACTCACACAAGACGTTGTTGAACAGGTAAATCTTCGAAGTATTCATAATATAGAAAGATTTACTCAAAATGGGAATGCACGCTATGACAACATGGCCAAACAACTAAACACTTTGAACGAAACAATGAATAAGTTAGTAGGCCAAATATGTCAACCGGTTATACCTCTTGCAAATCACTTTCAAACTAGGACAATTATGGGACATAATCCCTCAGTCCTAAATCCGAGTCAAGGGGTAGAACCACTTTCTGGTCCCTCTACTTCAAATCAAGGGGGTACTGCAGTGCCAAATCAGAACAATGGTAGTGGTACGCCTAACTTGGGGGGTAATCCAAACATAAGAGATAATGTCTTAAACAATGGACAAAATACCCCACGTTTTAATGAGGGAATAGATGTTCAGGCTAATGGTAATGGCCCTAATCATGGAAACTTTGTTGCCAATCAAGGACCAAACTTCAAGCCTCATGCAAATCAATCGGTTAACCAGCCTGTAGGAATTCCATATGATCCCAACGTCATGTTGAGGAATCAGATTATGGAAATCGTACAGGAGCAGATGACTTTTGGGGTGCGTCCCGTCATTAGACCGACGTACACGAAGCCATATCCTGATTGGGCAGACCAAGCATATCCATGGCCTAGAGGGTACGAAGTGCCAGAATTCTCACTGTTTACCGGTTTATGAGAGGTGTCTACTCTAGAACACATAGGGCGATTCACATTGCAAAGTGGTGATGTAACCGATTACCATAAAATGAGACTTTTCTCTAGTTCGTTAACAGGAGTAGTTTTCTCCTGGTTCATCAACTTGCCAGCGAACTCTATTCAAATATGGCAACAATTGGAACAGTTATTTCACGCTCAGTTTTATAAAACTGAGTCTGAAGTCACTTTGGCTGATTTGGCGAATCTACGTCAAATGCCAAACAAATGGGCAGAAAGTTTTCTCCAAAAGTTCAAGACAGTAAGAAGTAAGTGTTTTGTACCTCTGCCCGAAAAAGAATTTGTCAAAATCGCTCAGGGCTGCTTGAGCTTTGATTTAAAAAAGAAATTCCAGGACAAGGAATTTCCTGACCTTTTCCAGTTGAGTGCGAATGTGATAAGGTATAAACGACTGATAAGAGAGGAAGAACAGATGAAAAATTCTAGTAAATGGACTTATTACAAAAACCCAAATTTTGATGTTCATACCATCAGCGACGAGTCATACGACCAGGCCAAAATGTGTTTGGCCGAATTGGTCAAAGGAGATATATATACTTGTCCCATAATGGCCAAGCCTAGACCATCGGACAAAGATGAGCCCATAAAAGATGGAAACATAAAGGCTAGAACGTTCTCGTTCGACGTAACCAAAACTGACCTTATCTTTGATAAATTATATAGGGATAAGCAGATAAAGTTGAGCGATAAGCACAAATTGCCAAACCCTGAACAAATTAAGGGTAAAAAATATTGTAAGTGGCATAATGCATGGTTACATTTGACTAACAATTGCTTGGTTTTTCGCCATGTATTGCAGGATGCCATTGAATCAGGATGAATTACGTTCGACAATAAGAAGAAGATGGCAGTGGATGAAAATCCTTTTCCACAGCCACTTGGAGTGAAACTTGGAGTGAACATGGTGACGTCTGGATTCAAAAACAAGTTGCCAAAATTCAAGTTGGTCGTAGATGATGGAGAAGAGGATCCTAGACCACATCCCAGTGTCTTTGAACGAATCAAGGGGAAAGAACCAAAAAAGGACGAAGACGTCCTGTGTCCAAGATGTAAAAGAGAAATGAATGGCAATACGGAGAAACCAGGGATATGGCAGCATCCCCATTGCCCTACCTTCTTCCCAAACACTCAGCCTGGTAGAGGGCGAGGTACATCATTCTATAGAGGACCGCCTTTTGAGAGGCAGCTCAGGCCAGCAGATAATGGAAGAACATTCAGGTCGCAACCTCGCTGGCCAAATGTATGGCATTCATTCCAGTATAATGCAGGAAGGGCAATACCCTTCGATGAGATGACTAGGACCCAACAAAGGCGTTTCCAACGAAACTATGGACGGATGATGAGGCAGCAACAGGGAGTGCCACATCCTAAAGCACCTAAATTACTCAAGGTAGCCAATCAAAATGTCCTCAAAGATAGTGAAGAGATCGGTACAGATGAATCAATGAAGGAACTGCCAGAAACTTCTTCTGGGAGATCAAAGTTTGAGCGGGACAGAAGGGATGGAGAAGATCCAGATCAGCCCCTTACCATCCAATTCGGTACGTTACCTCCTGTTGTGGCCAATAATTACTTACTGGCCAATGAATTTAAGAATAAAGAAAAAGAAGAAGAGATGGAGGGTAACGAAGGAGAAGCTTGCGTGCTGGTATGTGAAGAAGGCCAGACTTCTAGAGAGGCCTGCAACGATGAAGAGGACGACGGGATGACAGACATTAAAGAAGAAATCGACCTAGAAGCAGAAGGAAGAAAGAGAGGAGTATCGCGCAATACTCTGTTGAAGCAACTACATCGAGAGGGAGTTCACGAAGTAGACTTGTTAGGAGAACCATCTGGGTGTCCTTTCGATTTCTACATACTGTACAGGACAGCCAAAAGGAAGAAGAGAGTGCCTCGCTCTAAAAAGTATGGGTCACCTCCAAGAATAATGCCCCCTCCCACAGGTTGGGTAACTGATGAGAAAGCATTAGAAAAAAGTAGGAAGGAAGTTCAGGAGACAGAGGATTAATGCGATATACTGCACGTCGACTTATCACAGGGGGATAATTTGACAGAAAACAAGCAGGAAGTAGAAATAGAGGCTACCGAAAAGGTTATTTTTAAATGGCCAACCATGAAATTGACTAAACACTTGAGGCCGTTGTACGTTAAAGCTCTAGTTAACGGCATCCCAGTGGCAAAAGTGCTCATCGACAATGGAGCAGTTATAAACACCATTCCATCTAGGATGATGAGGAAGTTCGCAAAGACAGAGGGTGACATGATTCCTATAGAAGTCATCCTCACGAGCTTCAATGGAGGAGCAACTTCAGCTAATGGAGTTATGCCATTGGAGATAACTATAGGGACGACTACTAGGACCACTGTCTTCTTTGTAAAAGATGGTCCTGCTAGTTACAATGTGCTACTAGGAAGAGATTAGATACACGAAAGTTGCTGTATACCCTCATCGCTCCATCAATGCCTGATCTTTTGGAATAACAAAGGCGAAGCAGAGGTGGTACAGGCCGATCATAGGCCTTTTGTCGCAGAAGCAAACTCGATGGAAAAGTTCATGTACGAAGGAAACTATGGACCTGTCAGGGTAATACAAGATGGGGAAGAAACTCAAGTTGTCGCGCAAAGCAAAGAGCCATTCTCATTGGACGCACTCACTGAAATGTTCAAATAGATGAGGCCAAATATAGTGGCCCTAGAAGAGCCAGTAATTGGCAAAAGAATAATCAGGGAGTCTTGAATGGATTCTAAGTTACGAAAACAAATGGCCGACATTCAGACCTTCAAAGCTAGACTAATGGCTTTCAATAAGGAATGCAATGATAAGGCGAAAGAAGAGACAGCCCTAAAAGCGCTGAAGGACAAATTGGCAGTATTCGAGTTAGAACAAAGCATTGCCCGAGAAGTCAACAAGGTGGACTATTTAGAGGAGGAAGTACTTACAAGGGAACTGGACGACGAAGTGATGCAGATCGTCAAACATGGATACGCTCAAGCACAAGATCCTCTGATCAAAGTAAATATTAGCAATGAAGGAGAAGATCGTCCAACATTCATCAGCCAGATGCTCGATCAAGAGGTTAGTAATAAATTAATCGCTTTGTTAAAAGAGTACAAAGATTTTTTTGCTTGGGAATATGAACAAATGTCTGGTTTAGATAGAGACTTGGTGGAACATAGGTTACCAACTAAGCCTAACTTTAAACCTCATAGGCAACTTCCTAGACGTTTTGCTCCCAATGTAATTCCTGAAATCAAGAAAGAGATAGAGCGATTATTGAAAGCAAGGTTTATTAGAACATCCAGATATCTCGAATGGTTGTCCAATATCGTGCCAGTACTAAAAAAGAATGGTAAACTAAGGGTGTGTATAGACTTTAGGAATTTAAACATAGCTACACCCAAAGATGAATATCCAATGTCCACGGTGGATTCTTTAGTAGACTCGACTGCCGGACATGTCATGTATTCTTTCATGGATAGGTATTCAGGATACAATCAAATTTATATAGTTGAAGAAGAGATACACAAAACTGCCTTTAGATGCCCTGGGTCTCTAGGATGTTTCGAATGGGTGGTTATGCCTTTCGGCCTAAAAAATGCAGGGGCAACTTATCAACGGACAATGAATTTAATCTTTCATGATATGATAGGCAAATTTGTTGAAGTGTATGTAGATGACATAGTAGTCAAATCCATTAAAGAAGAGGATCATTTCGAACAGTTAAGATGTTCGTTTGAGCGAGTGAAGCAATATAAGCTAAAGTTGAATCCCTTGAAGTGTGCATTTGGTGTTAATGCATGGAATTTTCTTGGTTACTTAGTACACAAGAGAGGGATTGAACTTGATAAAAATAAAACGAAGGCCATTTTAGAGGCCAAACTACCTAGCAACAAAAAAGAATTGCAAAGGTTTCTAGGCCAAGTAAACTTTTTAAGACGCTTTATTTCTAACTGTGCAGGGCGAACTAAAATCTTTTCGCCGCTCTTAAAGCTGAAAAATCAGGACGAATTCGTCTGGAAAGAAGAACATCAAAAGGCTTTCGAAAGCCTAAAGACATATTTATCAAGTCCACCAGTGCTGGTGTCACCAATCCAAGGATGGCCAATAAAAGTGTACGTATCGGCTGAAAAAGAATCAATAGCTGGAATGGTCGCACAGGAAGACCAATTTGGTGAAGAAAGGGCAATTCACTACTTAAGTAGACGGTTAACGAAATGTGAATGTAATTACTCTGCTATCGAAAAATTATGTCTTGCATTGTATTTTACATGTACAAAATTAAGGGCTTATTTACGGCCCGTAACCGTTTATTTAATTTTTAAAGTAAATTTAGTTAAGTATATGTTCTCGCGCCCTATTTTACACCAAAGGGTAGGCCTTTGGACACTAGTTTTATCAGAATTCGAGATACAATATATACCTCAAAAGGCAGTCAAAAATCAGGTTTTAGCTAACTTTCTAGCCGATCATCCATGCCTTGACATGCCTGAAGAAATTGAACTAGAAATCAATTCGTTCGAGTTAAACCCTTGGGTATTGTATTTCGATGGGTCAAAAACCTCTAAAGGCGCAGGAGTAGGAGTAGCATTGATTAATCCTTTAGGGATTTGCTATAAGTTCGCATTCACTTTAGACAGAATGTGCACCAACAATCAGGCCGAATATGAAGCCTTAATTGTAGGCCTAAAACTAATGATAGATATGGGAATAAAAAATGTGATAGTTAGGGGCGATTCTCAATTGGTAATCCACCAATTGATTGGTGATTTTAAATGCCAAAGTGATTCCATTATAAGTCAATATGAGATCGCCCAAGAGTTGTTGGAGGAATTCTACCAAATAGAATTTCAATGCGTTAATAGGATATATAATGACGTGGCAAATGAGTTAGCCCAAATGGCCTCAGGGTACTCAAAGGTTTTGAATTGGAAGTCTACTTGTGAGTGTGGAATCATATTGCCCGTGATTCAAAGAAGGGCGAGGAAGATTGAATTTCACTGCATACAAGATGGAGATGCAATGGATTGGAGAACAGAGATTAAAAGGTTCCTTAAAGAACCTAATGGAGGGATTAGTAGGAAAATGAAGCTGTGTTTGCTGAACTATACACTAATAGACGAAGAGTTGTTTAAGAAACGCTCTGATGGTGTATTACTAAGGTATGTAAGTTTGTCAGAAGCCAAGACGATCATGGCTGAAGTGCACGAAGGGATATGTGGAGCTCATCAAGCTGGCCAAAGAATGAGATGGAATGAAGTTTTTTAGGGTTACGTAGCAGGGAAGCAAAAGATAAACAGTAAATCGTGGGAGAGACGCGAAAAATTTGAGGCGTGATTTAGTGGTGCAGTGAAATGGCGTGTTTGGAGGTTATAAGGGTTTGCAAAACGACGCACCTTTTCAAGTTATGGAAGAAAACAATGATTGAAATTCTTGGAAATCTCGAATGTTGCTGGAAACACAAAGTGAATATGGCAAAATTTAATAATTATTATTAAATATGCCATATTGGGGGGTAATTGTTGGCACATAAAAATTCAGTCCAAATCGAACGGCCCAAGGAATGAAGTCCAATCAAACAATTCAAGATGAAGGCCCAATAGGGAGGCCCAAGAACGTGGTAACGTCATCGCCCAAGTTTGCAAGTCGCCCAGAATCTGAGCGAATAGAGTGCCATGCAGTCGCCCAGAGCTATTAATCTATTCCCGCCAAAACCTTCAAGTCGCCCAAAATCTTAACAAACATAAAGCGTTGTGGTTATCAAGAAGTGCAGTTATCAAAGCAGTTATTAAAGCAATCCCATCATGTTCCACGATTCAAGGAATTCAATCGAAAACGGTTGAACGACGAAGAGTAATGGCAGCAGTTAAATAAGGCAGTTTTCATGACAAGCTGGCCATTATGAGAAAATTGGGCAGTTGCAGAACGATCAAGCAGTTTTTAAGCGGTTGATCGCGAAGAGATCGTCCATGAAGTATAAAAGGGAGAAAAGACATAGAGCAAGAGACCGAATCAAAAACTCTCGAACAGAGAACATGTAATTTTAATTTCCTTAACTTAGACTTAAACACTTTTTTCAGTAACTCGTGTGCTTGCGCCCCTTGGAAGCATTTTGTTTATAATTTCCAAATTGTAAAGTCATCGCCAATAAAAGAACACCCCTTTTTGGGACTTTGTTTCAAGAGGTTTGTCCCTTACACAATCGTCTGATCCATTTTTAATTGTTAGCGACTAACCCGCGCGAAACACATAAATATGAAGACTACTAATAGCCCATTTAGCATGGCTTTTAAAAATTCAAAAGGAGCTTTTGAGATCCAAAAGTTACTTTTGGACCCAAGGACGAAACGAGCCCCAGTTACTGAACAACATATGCTCCATAAAGGTAATGAGATACGAGACTTGAAGTGGCCAGTTAATAGGATCATAACAATGATATACTTTACGTTCTATACCATATCCCAAAAAATAGCACAAATGAGAACGAGGTTGTAACTTTGTATGTTCACAAGGTCGAAGAAGAACAAAACATACACTTCCAAACACCTAAACGAGTAATAACAGGAACTTTTCTATAGAGCAACTCATAGGATGACTTATGGGGTGAGATAGGCGAAGGACTATGGTTAATAGTATAAACCACTGTCAGTGCAGCTTCACCCCAAACGGATTCGAGAACAGAAGTAGAAAGAAGAAGGGCCTAGATAGTATCTAAGAAATGGGGATGTTTGTGCTCAGCACGCATGCTATATTGAGGGGTGCCAGGACGAGCGATTGAGAATCTTGCCATTTTGTTTTGAAGTGATAAGAAAAGAGGATTTTTTATACTCCATGGCACTATCAGATCGAAAAAAAAAAAATAATTGAACAAGAAAATTGAGTTTGAATCATTTTTCGAAATTCAATATAAATTTGCTGAAGTTCTAACTGATTTGCAAAAGATAAATCATGCGTAGCTAGAGTAGTCATCAATAAAATAACGTGATCCCCCATAATATGAGTAGGAACAGGCCCCAAACATCCAAGTGAATCCATTCAAAAGGTGCTGATGAAATGGAATAACTATTGTTAAAAGGAATACGAGACTATTTTCCAAGTTGACTACACGATCAAAAGATTTTTATTGTACAAAACCCAAATGACCACTAGAAATTAAAGAGCGAAGAATCCTGGGGGTAGTATAATGGTTAGGCCTTGAGTTTGCTCTTCGAAGGTCACCAATTTGAATCCGGACTATTAAGGTGAGTACCCGACTATAAACTTCAAGACCTCGTGAGATTAGTCGAGATGCGTATAAGTTAGTCCGGACACTCACGGTCATAAAAAATAAAAAATAAACATAAAAATAAAATAAAGAGCGAAGATGAGATACAGAGACATGAACAGATCGAGAGTGCCAAAAACTGATAGTAGAGGATGGAGTATAAGAGGAAGTTGCAGCAAATATGTTGACTGAGAGATGAAGGAAGCAAGCTCAAATAGGCAACCACCTTACGGTCAGTCCCAACGACCTGCTATTCTTCAGATCCTATAACACGACACCACAATGAGTAAAAAGTAACTCCAGACCTAGGTCAAAAAGTTATCCAACAGATAACAAGTTTAAAGACAATTTTGGAACAAGAAAGGTATTAGTGACAGATATCTGAGGAGCACAGATAGAACTACAATGACTGACATGCATATGAGGACCACTGGCAATGTAAATAGTGGATGGATAGGGTAATTCAGTTGTAGAAGTAAGAAGAGATTAATCTGAAGTCGTATGGTTACAACATGCAGAGTCAAGATACCAAGAGTGGTTAGCTGAGAAGGTGGTGGATAAGGCAGGAGAGAGGTTAGCCTTGGATAGAACCTGATGGATAAAGGCTTCAACCACGGTTCGAGAGAGAGAGAGAGATGACGATGGAGCGGACAGGAACAAAATATGAACTCTCTGAATATTTTGTGTAAGCAGCAGCAACAGTCTTTTGGAGGCATTTTCAGCACTCATTGGCTTTATGACCCTACTTCTTACAGAATAACACTGGACAGTATGACCAGTAGGTCTTAGATTAGGAAAAGGATGAGTAACCAAAATGGGCGGCAACTTCCTTGTAGATAATTGAGTCTCCTCAGAGATTAGCTCGCTCGATGCAATCTATAAAGTAGGTAGAGGAAAACGGTGTAGCAAAGAAGCTCGAGTTCCATCAAAATCATTATTAATAGAAAGCAGAAATAGAATTAAACGCATATCATCACGATAGGCTATAAACTTCTTCACATTGTCAGGTTAGTCAGTTCTGGCTCACATAAAAAAAGTTGATGCCAAAGGTAATTCGTCTAAGAGAAGAATTCCGTAACAGACTGGTATATTTCCTGTCGCATGTGATGAAGCTGTATAGTGAATTGGTACTACTGAGGGAGATTAGCAGCGTTGTACTTTTGTGCTCGTAGATCCCACATATCTTTGGCATTATCAAACCTTTCAAAAGTATTGCCAATAGAGACCACAAATATATTGGAGAACTACTGAATGATTCTGTAATGCACACTTTTTCCCAAAGGGCAAGACAATTGTTGAATCTTGTTGATCCTCATTTTCTCATTTTTCAAGTTTGTGCTCAGAACCGGTAACAAATCCTACAGACGATGTCCGCGAAGCCACGTACGCATAGTATTAGACCAGGCGTTGTAGTTTTAGCCATCAAGACATCTTTAATGTTAGACAAACTTTGAAGCATGATTCTTTTTATTATTATTATTTTTTTAATCTCCAGAAATGTTTAAATAAGTGAAAGGACACCAGAAACATCAAAAGAAGCCCAAAAAATACCAAATTTTAGAATATATTCCAACGTTGGAATATATTCAAATTTTTGGAGATGATCCATTGAACAACATAGATCAGGATGCTAATGTCAGATTTGAGAAATTTGAGACATAAAATGTGAGAAAAGGCCGAAAAACAAACGAGCTAAAGAAAGCCTACTGAAGAAAGAGAACTCCAATCTTTTGAAAGTGACGAGACAAGTAAACATTGCTCTGACATGATGATCAAATAAAGAAGACAAGAGAAAAGAAAGAAATTTTATGAAGAGAAACTGTATTTCTGTCTGTGTTCTACAAAGTATAGAACAGCATTTATATAGTAGAGAGAGGTTCACTAAATAAAGAATCAATGAATACCTAATTATAGTCAATCAAATTAAATCAAGAATATACATAATAAGTCAAGGATCATGAAATCTTAGAATATATTTTAACTAATAGTAAGGATTACCAAACAAAATCGGTGCCAAAAATTGGTGTAAGTAATGAAATTTGACGACTCCATGTATGCAGAATACCCAATAAAGGATGTATGCAGAATACCCAATAAAGGAAAGTCATATTAATTCCAGATATTTTGAAAGAATTTAGGAAATAAACAGACAATATAAAGATCTAAGTGTAGAGTTTAAAGTGTAGTACACAAAAGATTATTACAATTACAATGCGAAAAATATAAACTCTATAAGTGTAAAACTGAACCAAACGACCAAAGCTTCTTCAATCCCATCAATGGAGTCTTCTATGATGTTGAACTTAGATTTGTGTCATACTGAATCATACACCGTCGTCCACGGGAATGACAATGGATATACCGAGAAAAAATCTACTGGAAGCTACCAAGAATTTCGCCAGACATGTAGAATGCTCCCACTTGGCTATCTCTCTATTCTTTCTCTACAATGTTATGCAAGTCCAAAAATGAGAGAAATGAAGAAGTCTTGTAATTATAGAGCTAATTCATTTGAATTCAAAATTTAAATATAGTACATAGGTCAACAAGAAAGTGAGAACACTAGTATAGGATAATTGACCACAAGATTAAATCCTAACCATTGAATTTAATTTATGGTTCATATTACTCCATAACTAGCACAATCCACTTCACATTTTCAAAATCAATCAATTTGCACCAAGTAGAGGGTGTGATCCACCTTACATCAAGCAAGAAAAACAAGAAGATTGACAAGTAGTAAATAGAAACTCACCAATTAGTAAGGAATGAGAAAAATCAACTGAGTTTGTAGAATTTAGAGCAAATATTTGTCACTTGAAGTCCATCACCTGATTTTCATCCATGAACCAAACTTATAGTTACTATTTTAAGGAACAAGAAGATGCAGAAGCTGGATTGCTCTCTATTGTACTTTTCCTTTTTCATAAATAGAAATATGTAGTCCAAAGACGAAAATCATTAGAAATAACCAATGTTCTGAAAACCGACCCCATCGTCGACCCGGAAAAGGTGAAGGATCAAGGGTCAACAGGTTCAACCGAGTGAAATCAAGATCGAACCGGATACGATAAATATATAAAAAAATAATAAAATACTATGAAAACAATATATATTTTTTAAAAATTTCATATTAATAATTTGTTGATTAGATTCATTATTCTATAATTTGTTAATATTTTTGTTACGCCACAATTCTACATTGAAAATTTATGAAATCATTGAAAAGAAGTGCATCTATAAAATGCATTATCCCACGTTGGAAGTTTATAAAACCGTTTGAGAGTAGTACAACTACAAAAGGAACATGTCATCCAATATTTCTCTATGGGCCTTTGAATCATTGTTTATGAAGCCCATTCATGAAGTTGAAATTATAAAATAAAAAGAAAATTGGGAAAACCACAACCGGTTCATCAGTTTACGGTTAAACCAACTAGTTCGATAAGTTTTTAAGTGATTTAGTCATAAATGGTTAACCGGGCAAGATTAACCCGATTTTGGCCCGATTCCCAATTTTACCGGTTGAACCATCCGTGCCGGGTCAATTTTGATAACATTGGTAAGGATATAAAAATCATTCATAAATACAACTATAGTTACAACAAAAATAATTATTATATACTGATAAAATACAATTTACTCAATTAATATCATAATTCCTGTTGTGAGTTTTGAGATTCTTAAATAGCCAACTCAAAAAGAGTCTCCATCAGTGGGGGTGACGTTGGTGGTGAACCACCACAGCCGCATGGATACATATTGATTGCGAGTTTCAAATTGAAAAGATGCTGCCAACTAGTAGAGGAATAAATGAAAATTTACAGCAGCTGAATTACACTCTATTTACAGATGCACTCATATTCACTCCAATAAGGAATCCCATTAAAAAAAAAAAAAAGCACACGAGTAATAATGCATAATGACACAAATGAACGATTACAAAGTCACCATTAGAACAAAATATAGGTCGCCATGGTAGAAGAAAATTAGATTTAGGTAAGATCATCCTCCTCTAGCTCTTTAGCCTTCAATGCTTCCTTAACTCTCAGCAATAGAGTCGTCTTCCAAGCATCCTAAGAGCAAGGTACACGGGAAGGAAAAAGGTAAGTAATGTAATAACATTACACAGAAAAGAAAAATTTACGAGTTGACTAACTTAAACAGTATAATAGTATTAAGACATTCGAATTTGAACTGATACTTTTAAGTGAGGTCAATTATTATGTTCTTCCATACAGAGTTCTCTCATTATCTGCCAATTTTAACCACTCGTCCCTAACTATCCACGAGACTAATTTTGATAGCCAAACTGTTGAAAATTTCAATAGATCTCAGTTGTGCTTTTTCTAACCTCTAGTTGGCATGCATTTCAAGACTACCAACTTACTTGAAGGCAGATATTTCTTAAGCTTCAATCATCAAGCAAAACAATAATGCGAATAAGAGAAAATAGATATCAAGAGTGAGTATTTATCAATTGAATTTGTCTACTTGTACATAATGGGGTATATCGAATGGTGTATACCCCACTCATATGGGTGTGAGACCTATATGAAAGAAATGATATTTTATTCGAGTGGATCCCTCGCCCATGTGAGTGGGGTGTACACCATTGGGTACACCAGATAAACCACTAGCAAAACCGTTATTAGTATTGATAAACCATAATGAAATATATACATGGTCTAACATGGTGGCAAAGGATTTGATTTTATTGGATTGTTCTCTATATGTGTCGATGGAGATAATGCATGTATGTCTCAATTTGATCGGAAATAAGGATTGGTTTGTTATTTACATGTAGTCCCTATAAATAGAACTGAAAAATAGAAAAGCAAACAGAGGTCAATGGTGCTTGAGTGGTCTATCCCGGCTCTCACCCATTTTATCACTGCATGCAGATGATTTGCTAATAAAATTTTAAAGAAGATCAATCACTTTAAATACAGTATTAATAATTTCAGTAGAGAACGTTGAAATAACATAACGAGATAAAAAGGTAAAATTAGAGGAAGCTATAAGCCTATAAAAATCGAAAACTGTACTTTGAAAGCTATGCATAGACCAATAAAAGTCATATTTGAGAATGGTCATCAAAGTCATCATTTTCTTTTTATCTTCCTTCTATTTTCATCAGTTCCGTCCACCCTTCCTCCAGAAGATTATAAAAACCTAACAAGAAGTCTATGGCTGTAATTTAAAGAAACAGAGTACCATTCCCAGTTCAAGAGACAAGTTTATTCTTCACACTGACTGTTATTTATAGCCCATGAAGATCTTGGAACGTTGTGAGATCTTCTAATGCAATTGATGGGAGAAAAAAGAAAAAAACTCATTTTGATGTTTGTAACTACTAAGAGTTTTGAGAAATGGTTGTTTTACTTTTATTATAAGCCTAGATATACTAAACATTCACACAATGCTTCACATTGAAGTTAATTGAATTAGATATCTATGAAAATATGCACTCGATGCTTTCAAATTCACAAAATAGTATTATGAACTCAACTTCAAAAATAAATATATAAACGAATGGCATAGCTTAATTACCAGTTGGGTCATGCTATCAAATTCCTTCACAGCATTAGTGAACTTGGAAACATCTTCCTCATCAATTGCAGCAGCTAGATGCTGTGATTAGCACGCATATAAAGGTAAAAGATACAATTTATAATCTTCAGCAGTTATTTTTCAGGTACCAGAAAGTGAGGATATACGAGAAAGATTATAAAAAACCATATAAAAGCTTAAAAGATAATATATTGCAACTTGATCAATGGCAGTAAAAAAAGAAAGCAAGAATAAAATGACATCAGAAATACAAACAAATAGGAAAAGTTTATCTGTTATATCTTGACACCAAGGTTCTCAGGGTCATAAATTTGGATCAGATTGGATTGGATTGGATCGGATCAGTAAAGAGGTTTACCGATCGGATCGTTGGATAGTATCAGGGATCTTCAGATTTTAATAATATTAATTGAAATATAGATAAATGCCAAATATTTTTAATAAAAAATTTAGCAACTATAACTAACTAAAATCAAACTATAAAATCAAGGTTGCAACTACTTTATAAAGGTTCATAATTGATTTTAGAAATACAAAGAAAGCGAAATAAAATCAGAATCCAATGAAAAACTCATTTAACGTTGAACCAAAACCCAAAATAAACGTATACTTCAATTTAAGTTTATTTTTAAGATCAAATTTTAACTGCAGTTATTATTTATGTAACAAACTTATGAACACCGATCGCCATGGATATCTGCAAAAACTATAGACAATCATAAATCATATGAACAATCACAACATTATGAGCCCAAAAACCAAGTCTAAATCTACAACTGGTTTTCAACAAATCAATAAATGAAGGAATATTACTGTTGATTTCCACAAGAAATGATAGAGAACAAATGAGAACATTTTTCAGATTCAGAATTCTAATTTTTTGCCATTTTATTTAATTTTAATCTGGATTTTACTTCAAAATGAAACTCACCTCAAGTGTCAAACAACAAAACCTACTTAGTTGATTGTAGTATGTCATTGAAAAATCTGTAAAAATCGTGTCCCATGAAATGTGCGGTTAAAATTGAAATTTGACTAGTTCAAAAGTTGATAAATTTAGTATTTTTTATTTTTATTTTTTTAGCCAAAAAAATCACTTAATTTATTAAAAATGAAATTGAAAAGTCCATGATGATCATTAGGATCATTAGAATCCACCAGCGGGATAATAAGATTCTACAAATTTAAGATCCTATAACAGGATCAGTTCATATTGTAATTTTGGGATCATAAAATCATAGGATCATATCCGGAGTTCAACAACCATGCTTGATACACATTCTCCTCGAGGTGGAAGGTACACAGGGGGGGAAAAAAAGCTCAAGTAAAAGACATATTTGTGAACTACAACATACCGCAAGCAATTTGTACTCGCGTGTTCCGGAAAATGTTGGATCCAATTCCTACAAAATGGAATGTACACACATATCCTCAGCACTTACATCAAAAATGGTGTAGAATTCCGCATCTGAACAAAAACAATAGTAATACCTCGTATCGCTCTAGCGCATTATTGATTGCAACAACATCACTCTTACAGAGTTGGCAAATGCCCGCGTTAAGAAGATGACCTCTAACTCCATACTTCAACAAGTTATTATTGAGTGACTGTCGTGCTATCTCTTCATATATCTCAATCGCTTTCTGATATCTGAAAAAATGTTGACAAATTATTTATTTTAGTGGACTTCCAAATTTCTTCCAACATCATACATCATTCACTGATGTAATATCAAATTCATCAGAGTTTCAGATTAGACGAGCATTTTTCTAATAAAAATTTGGGATTCTTTTCATCTGCTTGTTTAACCAAAGAAAGATTTTACACGTATTGACACATGCAATAGTAATTTCAATAAGTTTACTAAATAAAATCATAATGCAGGATAGAAATAAACTATTAACAATCTGAAGCAGTCTAAGTTGTAAGATTACATAAAATGTTGGAAATAATTGGAATGTTATTTGGGGGAGGGGAAAAAATGATAATAGAGGTTATAGGGACAATGTGAAATTGAGTGGATGTACTAATGATTATAAGAGCATTTCCAAAGAGCGTCTTTAAATTTAGAGAATCAAAATTTTCATGCACTCCAACGATGCTCTCTATTTTGGCATGTTCATTTTGCTTTTCTCAAGAAACATTTATTGACTTTCTCCTCTCACTTTATTTAACATAATTTTTGATACGTCAATGGCCAATAAATTTAATATCGTTTGAAGAGTTTAAGAAGTAAACTATTGAAATATGTAATTTATTAAACGAAATCGTCGTTCATTGAGAACAGAGAGTGAATTTGGAAAGTCAAACCTACAATCTATTTTAAAAAGTTAAAATAGAAAGTCTATTGGAACTTATTATTAAGCATTAGCTCTTTAAAATAAAGAGCATTTTGTATTTAGGGAGTCTCTTGTAGATGCTTTAAGTAGTTTATTTGAAGCTAAGGTGTTTGGTGTAATATCAAAGTGTATGGGGGTTCTTGGGAATTACAGTTTACAGCTAAAGAGGAGTTGACACAAATGGTACTACAACTTCCATTCAATCAAAATAAACAGTCAAGAAAAGGAAAGAACAACAAGGCCATTCCCATCAATAGAATAATGTTAAACAGATGATAATCACACGCACCTAAGCACCTAAACACCCAGATGCTCAATTAAAAAGCCAATATAGCAGACATGAAAATAACTATTACAGAAAGTATAGTCTATATGTAATAGAATTTTTTTCCCAAGAAACTGCTGCTCTCTAAATATGAGATATGTCATTCTTGTATTGTATAAACCGGTTAAAATTCATACAGTCAGATACAGAGAGTGAGCAAACTTACTGTTCAAGTTGAGCAGCAAATTGAGCAATTTTCTGCTTGCACTGATTTGCCGAAGTTGTTAATTCTTCACTTTGGAAAAGATCACATGCTTTCTCATAGTAAACAATAGCCTTTTCCAAGTTCTGTTCTTGCTCATACAACTCTGCAATTTCCTGAAAAAGAAGTGAGACCCATTATTATTATCTTCCAATTTATTCAACGAAAAACATATTATCTTAGTTTTTTAAAATTAGGTTTTCATCAGCACGATGATTAATTTAACGGTCAATGATATGTTTAAACATGTCAATAAAATTTAGCCTATGTTTGATGCCCATTCTATATTCAATTTTTAGAAAAATTATAGACGTTACACAGTGAATGTGTCAGGGCAAGGCCGAAAACTTTTTGGCTGATGTAAAATTACCGATTTGTCCCTACACATAAATTCATTCTATTGGAAATAATGGCAATTTGGTAATTTGGTCCCACTGCAATCAATGCTTTTTGCAAAGTCCCACTGACAAACACAAACAGTCATATTTTGTATTAAAATTTGGATAAAATGGCTACCAAACATACACTTAGTAATTCATCGTCGTCAACAATTAGGTGCAGAACTTGATTACAGATGAGTTATTTCAATCACAGATATGACATTTGATTAAGCAATGAAACAACATAATATATTACTAAAGTTTATACCTTGTAATATCTGGCAGACATATTGAGCCTTCCAATATCCAGAAACAAATTTACAGATTGCTCCAGGCAAGATATTGACTCTGCAGACAACCAATATGAAAAAACGATTGACATCTTCCAAGAATGAGGGAGAAAGGGAATAAGCTATGAAGATTCATTTGATGAAGCAAGCAAAAACAACAAAAAGTGAATGACAGATCTGAGATGAAGCAAATCATATATATGCGACCAGTTTGATACTCGTAAGTGGTTGTTTCCACCATGTTATTCATACTGAACCCCCATGGCAAACAAAAAGTGGGGACAATAAAACAAGAAAGAATTTACCTACGCAAGATAGCTGATACTGTGATATCTTTAGGAAAATTGGCCAATTACCATTCACAGCAAATTTGTTTCATAAGCCTCAACATAATTATGAAGCAGAAAGAAATCTTGCGAATAGATAAATTTTATGAACTTCAACCAGAAAGAAAAGCACCTTTGGTGTTAGTCTTTTTGTAGCAATGAGCTGCATCAGCATATGCATTAGCAGCTTCGTGCTTACTGTCCAACTGCAAATATAATGTTGGGAAAACAGACAAATCTCAAGAAGCATCAAAGAGAAAAATGACAAAGAAAAAGGTGAGGCCCAGCGGCTCAGCACAAGACAGCAGGCCACACCAAAGGATTACCTTCAAGTGACAGTCAGCCAACTTAACATACACTGCTCCAGCCTGATCCCCTGATAAACATATTTCAATGTTAATAATCAATGTGACTGCAAAAAGCATTGAAGAAAATACATCTCTTCAATTTCTGTAATTTTTAGATCCTTTTACCCAGAAAGGGTGGCCTTCTAGTTCTTCTTGCATTACTGATGACCTTGGCAAAAAATAATACCAAAAATAACACAGTACTTATTCAATATGAATCAAAACAGCATGGTTCTTGTTCAATATCAATCGAAACAACAATGTTCTTATTCAATATGACTCAAGAGTTCAAAACTGTTAAAGTGATCAAACCAATAAGCAACATGCCCCCGAAAGATCGTGGTTCGTTTGAGCAAACCAATCTTGAAATTTGCATACTCATTTTTTTGAATCTTAATCGGATCGAATTGCTTGTTGGAACTTAATGGTCACTGATAACATGTTAAAACTTGGGCTTCCATCTTAAAAGCCCAATCTAATTAACAGAAGTAGCCCAATTCCTTGTATATTGGTCTATATTTCAGTATTTAACACGTGGAATTTATTGCTTAACATGCACTGCACTGGCCAGTGGCCACACATTGCTGACAGATAAAGTGAAATAAGGGACTCCTAAAACTGTAAAAGAAGATAAACCAAATGCTTATCTATATTAACCCTTGTTTGAGCCCCGTTCTTTCAAAACTCATTTTCAACCATACATATTTCAATAAAAAATAATATTACACGAAAATAAAAATTTCCTTAATTTTTATCCACACATTCTCCATCAATCACCATTTAAAAATGCATTCTTCCACTTAAAATGGGGCTCAAACTAATGTAACATAGACAACCATTCATTATCCTTCATCAATTAAAACATATTCTTCCCAATATAAAATCTTTCATCCATACACAAACACCAATCTATCAATCACACCATAGCTAAATCAATCAATAAATAAAAACATCAAACAATCGAAATAATTAAACATGAAGATCGTGTAAAAAACACAAAAATCGATCATCAAAAATAAAGAAGCGCGTGAAGGCGTATGTGAATAAGTTAAAGAGGTTTACAGGATTTGCCGAGCTTGAAGGCATTGGCGGCTTTTTCAAATAAATCAGCAGCGTCTTCGTATTTGGAGCCGAAAAGGCCCCAGCCGCTCAGCTTCTTCTCGGCTTTTCTCTCAAAATCTTCTCCTCTCGCTATATGATCCCCCATTTTTGCAATTTCACTCCTCTTCACTTGGGAATGATTAAGGGGGAAAAATAAAAAATAAAAAATAAAAATAAAAATAAAAAAATTTGCAGGGGTGATTGATTTAGAAATGTAGAACGGTCTGCTTTTTGCTATTGAGCACGAACCTTTGAACTTTTGGAAACTTAAAGAAATAGGCCATTTGAATATCTCATTTTTAAAAATGGTACGTTCAAATTATCTGAAGTGTACCAAGTAAGCTTGGTCCTTTAGTTTTTATTGGAGATATTTAAATCCTCAAATTTTCATTTATATTTTACAATTTCAGTACACAACTTTCATTTTATTTGTTGTTAAAATGTCAATTTTAGAAAGGATGCTATTATTTATTTTAATTAGTGGAAAAAAGGCTACACGTGATATTAGTGTCGAAGGCTGTAAGGAGTGGAAAGTCTTGGGTTTGGTCAGGTCTGAGCGTTTCTTTTGAAGAGGACGAAAGACGGCATATTCTCTCGCACTTGTGTGGGGTTGGCAACGATTCGATTCGGAGTCGGTTCGGTCAAAACCATCATGAACCATCAATTTTTTGCTCGTACCATAACCACGTAAGTCGGTTTGATTTGTATCTCGGTTTGGGTTGATTCGGGTCATTAATAACAACGAAAATAAATTACTTTTTATAAGTCCGCCTGTTAAAATAAAAAAAAATTATGAAAAAGTCAATAAAAACAAAAGCATAAAACTGAATCAATATAACAAACAACATCCCAAATGAAAATGCAAACAATGTCTCAGTTCTCACATGCAAAATCCGTGTTCAACAAATAATATTATCAACGTAATAATACTTAGACAATATCATCTTCCCTTGATCCTTATGCATCGAACTTGATTCCTACTCAATAAGTCAAAAGCTTCAACCTCAATTTATATTCAATCTTCATTCTTAATATCATCATGTTTCTCCAACAATAAAATTTAACATTTCTAGGCAAACTAAGTTCATTAAATTCATCTTTTATGTGAAGAAAAAAATCGCATTTCATCAAATATTCAAACTCAACAAAAACAAGAATAGTTACAGATTACAGCAACAGCAATTAGCGAGCGAGAAGAGGAAGAAAAATACCTTCCCATTTGGGCATGGGGTTGATGATGGCAATAAAAAAAAAAGAATACAGTGTGGAGAAGAAGAAAAAATTTGGAGACACACTACAGAAATTCGAGTGAAGACGGTTGTTGGCTAATATCTTGTTGAATTTGATACCAATTTTCTTTGTGGTAGAGTTAGTACTTAATGGGTAAGTGGTAACTGGGTTAGATTACTTAATGGGACGGTAATGGGGCATAAATTTTGGGCTAGACAAATTATAATATGAGGAAATTACATAAAATCAAGAAGCTAAAATTTCAAATTTAAAATACAAGTATGAAGTTTGTTTAATCAAAAATCAGGTATTAATTGGATATTTTATTAATTAATTAATTTAATTCCAGACCTAACTCACTCCATTCTATCCATTTTTTCCCTACTCTATCTCCATTCTCTCTATCTTCTCTCCATTCTCTCTCTGCTGGTGCCGTGACTAGTGTCAACTGCAGGACGAGCGTCAATGCCTTGACAAGTGCTGGTTTCGCGACAAGCATCGATCTAAGCGTCAAAGCTGCGACGTTGTCGTGGTTGTACGTGCGATGACGTTGGTCAGTGACAGTGCAGTCGGTGTTCCGAAATCGCAGTTCTTTTTATATATCTCCTATTTACAGCGTCTTCTTCTATAAACCCCATTCACCCAGTGCATGTTTTGTGTGTGTGAGAGAGAAGGTGAAGAACTAAAGGGATAAATTGTCTTTGCAATAATTATTAGAAAACCCTCATTGTTTTGTGTGAGAGGGAGAAGCTGAAGAACTTTCTGTTTCGGAAACCCTTCCCTCTAAGAAGTCTTCGGAAACTGAATTTATGGGTGGCTTGCTTGACTTAGTGCGGTCGGTGTTCGTTGGAGATTGTGGCGGTGGTGCATTGTTGGGGACTTAGGGGTAATGGTGGTGATACTGGTGGTGGGTGGTGGTGTTGGCGACGAGATGGTGGTCGATGATGTGTGATAGTGCTGTGCAGTCGGTAGTTGTGTTTTGGTGGTCATTTTTGTAATTGTTGGCTCGTTGTGGTGGTGTTGTAATGGGGGTGTAATAGTGATTGTCACCAACTATTTGGTTGCTCTATGAGAAAGTATTGGTGGTGAATTAGAATGTAGGTAGAGTTTTTGGTGCATGTGACCAATAATTTGGTCTGTGACATTTAAAATTCTACAATCTGCAGCTAAAAAAATAATTTGTGACTAATAAATTTGAAAATATGTGATATATAGATGAACTGTGACCTATAATTTGAATGATTTGTGACCTTAAAATAATATGTGACTAATTAATTTGATGATATGTGACCATTAATCGAATAATTGTGACTTTATATATTCATTTAATAAATATTTTTAATTAATTAAATATATACCTTAATTTTGAATTTTTAAATTATTTACCTGATTTTTGAATTGGTGTAAATAATACACCTGAATTATGAAATTTTCCCTTATAATAGAAACAATAATGGGAAGCCCAATTGTTCTTCTTTTTTTTAACGAGTAATCGGTTCGGGGCGAGTGACGAAGCAAATACTATACTCGCACCGTTCCGAATCGGGTCACTAAAAGCAAATACCATATCCGCACCATTGTACTATCGGTTCTATTTTTTTTTTGCCTCATTCAATTCGGTTAACCACAATTTTCGATTTTAACGATTCGAATTGTCATCCCCAGCACTTGTTTTTTGTTGAAATATTTGTATTTTTATTCATTTTTCTTTTGCAAATATCAATTAAAGTGTGACAAAATTAAGAAGATCAAATTTAAATGTTCGAAGTCGATGGTGTCTGAAGCACGACTTGACATTTGTCTCTAGAGTATGAGAAAATTGTACTATCCATTATTTATCAATTGAAAGAGACTCGTCCTCAAGTTAATCTTTTCGATTTCTCGGTGTCATTTAGTTTTTATTCGTCTTTCCTCAAATTTTTTGTTAAATAATAATAGAGTTAAATGTTTCAATAATCACTTAAATTATACCATAATCACAATTTACGAATTAAACTTGTTTCATAATGCTCATCGATCTTTATCGATTTGTACTTCATCCATCACTCACAAAATTCTACTTCCTTCATTAGCTAAAACCGTTTGTTACTAATTGGCTAGATGCCTAAAATCTAAAGTGTACTTACTTTAGATTGTACTAGACTTGATAATCTATGGTGTAATTTTATTAAAATAAGAAAAAAAATCAACATATTTGAAAATAAAAGTCTCTTTTTATCCTTTTTTTTTTTTTTTTTTTTATTCCTAAGCGAGGCAAACATGCTCGTTTTGTCGATCATACTCTACCCAAGAAAACACAGGGCCTTTTGTTGGTTGCCAATTTCTCAGCCACCGATTAAAGAAATCAATGATTTTTTGATATAAAAAACCTGACGATAATAAGAGACAGATTTTCGTTTTATGTTAAAGAAAGGGAAAAAGGGGTTCCAAGAGAAAAATAAAAAAATAAAAATAAAAATCGTTGATTTTCATTCCTGGACTGCTGTCTGTCGCTTTGATATTCTGTTTTCGGGATCATCAACCTTAGAAGGTACTTTTGTATCCACATGATACATATAGAAAAACATATATTGTTACTTTTGATAATTTGATAGTGAAAATTTTAACCATTATATCTGGTATTTATTTTTTTTATTTCATTTCTAATTTCAATATGTGCAAATGGAGTTTTTCGAGAAACGTTTGCTTGTTTGTTTGTTTTGCTTTATTTATCTGCGTTTCTTGCAATGAAATAGTTTAATTGGGTTGCTATAATTAACTGTGTCTTTACTGAAGATTCTGTGAAACAATCTAATTTCGAGAAAATGAAGAATTTTTTCTTCTCCAAAGATGATGGTCCCAAACGTTCTTGCAGTGAAATAGTTTAATTGGCTTGCTTTAATTAATTGTTTCTTTAGAGAAATTCTGAGAAACAATTTAATCTTCGAGAAAATGATGGTCTCAAATGTTCATAGTTGAATATTTGATTTTGAATTTCTTGTTTTATCCTAATTTGTACTCCAGTCAGCATTTATAATTTAAGTATTTACTGAATTTGTTGGAAAATTAGTTATGAGGCATCAATATACATCCTCTGCAATTCTTGAAATGGAAGCTTCAAAAGCATTTCATATCAAGATACCTAGAAAATTACTGCATTGTTGTCCTCTTTCTGACAAATATTGCCGAAGTACCCGAATTTATTTCTGTGATCAGTCTACTTCATTAGGATCAGGATCCTGTTCTTTCATTGGACCATCTTTTGAC
>NC_036237.1:23562723-23568385 GCF_002742605.1 Olea europaea var. sylvestris
TTTTTTTGGGTATTTTGAAGCTCATATGTACATTATCACAGGATAACATAGTATATTTCAAGTATTCTCAGAACAATCCAAAATCCAACACCTAGATGAACTTTTGCTACAACTACTTATTGCATTTATTAATTCAGTCAGCAGACCATCATGTGGGCTGTATCTGATGTCAAATTGCAATTTCTGTCACCATTCACACAAATATAATGCTGGTGGTATTGCTGTAGAAGGCCAATATGCTCTTATTTTTCTATAGCAGAGGATGAGACCAGAGAATCTAGAATCCAGTGTTCATGCCCCTCTGCTACCCGAGGTCCAACCAGTTGATGATAATACGTCTAATGAAGGTGGATCGATTTCTGGTGCGATATTCAACATCTCGACTGGCATGATCGGTGCCGGGATTATGTCGATTCCCGCAACTTTCAAGGTTCTGGGCGTAATCCCGAGCTTTATAGTGATCTTAATCATCGGTTTCTTCGTGGATGTCACTGTGGAGTTCCTATTGAAATATACCCAGTCAGGCGAGTCTAGTACCTATGGCGAGTTGATGGCCGAGTCATTTGGAAAGTTTGGATCTATTGCACTTCAAGTTTGTGTTATGATTACCAATCTTGGTGCTTTGATAATCTATTTGATTATCATTGGTAAGCAACAATCTATTTATATTTATTAGCATTCAGCATAAATTGATTCTCATAATTCATTAGATGCAATTTGTTGATTACGTCACTTATTTTATCTTTTGAAATTGTTTATATGATCTCAGACTAATATTTTTTCAATTTGATGATTTACAGGAGATGTCCTCTCAGGAAACAAATCTGAAGGGTCATTGCACTTGGGCATCTTACAGGAATGGTTTGGCATCCACTGGTGGAACTCGCGTGCATGCTCTCTTGTTTTCATTGTACTCTTTGTTCTACTTCCGTTACTCCTTTTCCGGCGCATAGGTTAGTGATGTTACTTTATAAGGAATATACAATATTGCGGCCTTCTTGTTATTCATTTATTCTTATTTTACATTTATGTTGCTTGGTCTATAAGTTTATCGTCAACACTTAGATCTACGTCCATTCATAAGGGAGTTTGTTTTAAATTAATTTTACTTATTTCAACCTTAGCAAAGATGATTTTGGATCAGATCTTGAACAACCTATGGAACAAAATAAACAGATTTTCTTAGAATCAGCATGAACGAATGACTAACGCTTTTACAGCTTGGTATCTACAGATTCCTTGAGGCATGCCTCAGCTATATCTGTGCTACTGGCAGCATTTTTTGTTGCCATCTGCTCGGTGATGGCAATACATGCAATGTGGGTCGGGAAAACACAAAGACCAAGGCTGGGACCGGACTTTGCAAGTGGTGTCTCATTTTTTGACCTCTTTACCACCATTCCAATCTTTGCAACAGCCTTTGGATGCCATGTAAATGGTAAGATTACAAGAGCTTATGAAGATAATGGCCCTTTCTTCTTTCGGCTTCTATAATTGTGGATTTGAGGTCAAAGAACTGATAAGCATATATCCAAGAATGGACAGATTATTCTTGCTTCATTTTGTGAAATAATATGATCACATAACCTGAATTTTTAAAATTAATCAAGAATGTTTAAGAATATACAGCAAAACACACGTGACCTGATTCCCAAGAATTTATCATCAAAATCATTTATTCATAGCGCTTGGCTCATGTCTTGACTATAAATCGACGTGTGCAGTTCATCCTGTCAGAGCAGAGCTTGGTAGACCTTCCGACATGAGCTTAGCAGTCCGAATCTCTCTAGCGCTATGTGTTGTAATTTACTTTGCTGTTGGCTTCTTTGGGTACTTACTGTTTGGGGATTCAATCATGGCCGACATGCTTGTGAACTTCGATAAAATTTCGGATTCCCTTGTTGGTACAATTCTCAACGATACAGTAAGGTTAAGTTATGCAATTCACCTCATGCTGGTTTTTCCTGTGATGAACTACTCATTAAGGGTTAACGTGGACGAATTACTATTTCCTAAGAGACCTGCAGGAAGTGTGAGATTTTTATCTCTTACGTGTGTTCTACTTGGATTCATGTACTTGGCAGCAATAGCTATTCCGAACATATGGTATTTCTTCCAGTTTATGGGGACAACGACTGTCATGTGCCTCATGTTCATATTCCCGAGCTCAATCATTCTTAGGTACGGACATGTTTCATAGTCTCACTCGTCATGGTAAAATGGAAAAGAGGAGGTAGAAGATTTAGAACTTGTTTGGCCGTGCTTAAAAGCAAGTGAAACTACCTTTTTAAGTTACTTATTTTCTTAAACATGATTTTTCAAAGTTATTATTGCAATGAGAAATTTCAAGCGCAACCAAACATTCTCTTAAGTCTTGATTTGTGGAAAAGCAACTTTGCTATTAGTTAAGGTCCTTTTGCCAATCATGTGTGGCAAAATAAGTAACTTTGTCTTACTTAAAAGCACAGCCAAACATGCTAAAGCCTTTTTATAGTTGCCTGATTATATATTAGTTTCAACTCCTCTCTATCGTTCCTGTCTCACCTCGTAAATTTTTTACAGAGATGTGCATAGTGTATCTACCAGTCGGGATAAGGTATTGGCAGTATTGGTGATCATGCTAGCTGTTGGGACTAGTTTGGTTGCCATTTTCTCAAATCTCTCCGATTACTTTGGCAAATAACTTTGAGTGTCACCGGCCACTATCTCTAGGAGCGGATTGATGTTGAACGAGCTTAATTTTCATTTCTTTAAATCCGTTGTATTGGAAGAAATGATTCTTTCTTATGGCAATTGATGTTGATCAGTTTTTAATTACTTCAGAAATTTGGAGGAACGTCCTCTATTATGTTGTTGTAGTCAATGGATGATTTGTTTTGAATTTTATATTTGAACGGAGCAATGCTAATTAGCACCGCTAGTGTTACAACACCAATTAGGTGACACAAGTGTCAGTTGATGAATAACCTAATTTTACTTCTAATTTCATCTGTCACAAAAATCGGGGCTCTAGTATCATTGGTATTAAATAGCATTATTCATTTTGAACAATAGTGATTGGATTGGATGATCCCTTCAATGAACGCTTAAAGTTTGCTTCCGACTCCCACTTTGTATATTCATTTACAAAGAATTGCCATTTTGTACAAGAATTTTGGTATTTGTACACGCCTGTGTACATAAATGTTGGTAGCATTTTTGTTAGGTTAGAGAAGATAATTAATGAATTTTATTGTATAGTTTTACAAAAGTTTATTCTCAACGCTATCTATATCTTCTCATGTCAAGACACAATTAGCTTATCAACTTATCATCATAATTTTTGTTTGTTGTACTCAATGTTCTTACTCTTGGTTCATTGTCGCATTTTATTTTATTTATTTATTTTTTTTTTTCCAATTTTTGGTCACATTTTTATTATCAACATTCCTTTAATTACCACACTCAATTTCATGTTTATGAAATCTTCCTTGTTTCTAGATACGCACGCATACTTCAATTATAAAATCATTTCATCTCATTTTCAATACAAGTGAAGGATATTTGGCTAATAAAGAAAACGATAGCGGAAAAAATCCGTATATGTTGTTTAGATTGATCAAATGTTAAAAAATAAAAAGTCAGAATCATTCACGCCACATATAATTCAAACCTATTATCACATAAATCGATGATGATCATCCCTTTTAAATCAGTTGCCTACACGAGAATGCGATGTTCATAATTTGAATCCATTTGAAATCCCTTTTGCCAACTCATAACATTTCAGATTTGCCTTCACAATACATGCTGTCTTTTGTTGTTATCTCCATGCATGTTCTTAAGAATGTTATATTTTTAATTGAACAAAATTGATATGATAATGCTGAGATGCATTTGTTTGAAATATTTCGAGCACAACTAAATTATATTTTTTTTTAAAATTACGTTATCTAAAAGGTTAACCAACGAATTAATTTCTCTTAACATAAGTTTTCTTCACTTTTATTCAATTATGGTGAGTAGTTGCTACTTTAAATAAAAAGTAATACTATTTACAGTCGCTCACTGCGGTAGTCTACGTGGTATACACATGGCATGTGATTATTTGGTGCATTAATGTGGTAATTTTTTTTATTCATTAATGCATCAAATAACCACCTGTCATGTGTATGCCACGTAGGGCGAATGTCGCAGTGAACGACTGCAAATAACATTATTCTTAAATAAATTAGTAATGCTTCTTAATAAGTTGTTTTCACTGTCTTTAAAAGAAGCTTTGAAAGAATCACAACAAAAGCGATCAAATTCTATTACTTGGGTGAAAATGTGCACCTTATCTAATCGACACGCGTTACTAGTAAGATCCACTGAGACAGAGTCCATTGTTGGACTTAGGTCCACGATATCTAATTTATTAGGAGATCAAAATCCGTAACTCTCTCCAAGTAGCTATTATATAGAACTTTCTAGTAAAAGATACATTTGTTAAATATTGGTCCACTAGTTAAGGATCACAAATTTCAAAGAGGCATTTGCAAAAATGTCTAGTTTTACACATATCAATTAAAAAACGTTCACTTTTAATAATTTTTGCAAAAATGATTAAATTTAATATCAAATTCTCTATTTTATCCTTAATGAAAGAATAAATAATTTCATATTGTACATGTCAAATCACAATTAGTGATAGACACAGAAATATCGAGAACAACATTTAAAGTGTTGAAAAATATCATGTTAGGAATGAAATATCATTCAAGACATTTACTATGTCGAGAATCGAAAACATTTAATATTGTGATTTAATATGTGTATTTTTGAAATATAAACGGATTCAAATATCGAGAATAACATTTGAAATGTCTAGAACATCATTTTAATGTAGTTTCTCATGAAAGCTACTTAGGGGTATTTTGTCCAAATAATTGCAAAAATGGACATTGAAAAATTATGGACATTTTTGCATATGACTACGTGAAAATGGATATTTTTTGTAATTTCCTCAATTTCAAATTCAGAATCGTTTTGACTTTTTCCGTAAATATCATTTATGACTTTACTTTTTTCTTCATGTTTTGACTTGTTTCTTGACCTAAACACTTTTAACAAGGAGTAATGCTATTTAGTCATATTAGGTTTCAACCCCAATTTAAGTGGTAATAACGTGACATTAATTGATAAATAGAATTAAATAATTTATTTAATTTCACATTTAATGCTCATCTTGTTTGCATGAACCTCGTATTTAAGAAAGAGCATAAAAAACCTAAATTTTCATGATTAAAACGAGTGATTATAATAAGTTAAGCAGACAGGATTGAAGAAAAGTCACATAATGCACTCCCCCAAATCTCCGTCTAAATACATCTTCTATTAGAACTTCGTTACCTTTTCCATCCTAATTGTCATACCTGTCACGTACAATGTAATTCCATAATTACCCTTCTTTCAACACCCCAAAGAATTTTGCAATTTGGTCATTTCACTTGCTCAATAATGCATGTGCGCTGGCTTATCATACATGTGCATTCAAGAATTAGAATGCAAACAACGTTCAAACAGCAACTTGAAAACATTTCCACGTCATGGCTCTGGCCAACCGTGGCACCGGACCTGAGGTCCCTCTCCTCCCGGACATCGTTGCCGGGAAACGTGCTTCGATTCCCGGCGCAGTTTTTAA
>NC_036237.1:23572184-23576232 GCF_002742605.1 Olea europaea var. sylvestris
CACTTTTCTCCTAACAATCAAAAAATCAATTCTCAAAATCACTCCCAAACAGGCTCTCAGTTTACAGTCTTATATTTCAGTTAATAGCACAACCCGGCTCGGTGTGCTCGTGTGCTCAAATCAAAATGTACTCTTTCAACGATTCATTTTATATTTCTCTCCTTTGCGTTTGACGATTAATGTACTTAACAAGAATGCTTGAGAAAATATTTCTATTTTTCTAAATACTATTCAATAGTTTTGGTTGAGCAAGCTCAGATTTGATATGTTCATCATCCTACTTTCCAATGACAGTTGCTGATCCAAAAGCTACCAGTGTTACCGAGCCTCTGTTACTTAATGCCGTTCGAGGAAAAGACGTCGAGAGACCCCCAGTTTGGCTCATGAGACAAGCTGGGAGATACATGAAGGCAGGTTTAGGCCTGGGTTTTGAAGTTCATATATGTTGTTTTACTTTGTTAAACATAATGTGGAAACTTCTTCTTTTCTTTTCCATATTCATTATTTATACAGTATGTTAATAAAATCGTGGACTTGAAAGAAAAATTCAACTTTTGTTATTTCCAGACTCTAGCCCAATACATAGTAACATTATGTGATACTGATCTATTGAACCCGCTGCTTTTTCCTCTACTTTTATAGAGTTACCAAATCATCAGTGAGAAGCACCCATCCTTCCGTGAAAGATCAGAAAATGTAGATCTTGTGGTGGAAATTTCTCTACAGCCATGGAAAGTGTTTCAGCCTGATGGAGTAAGATGCTTTTCTGTAGATAGTATCTTTTACACTTGAGCAATTGATTGAACCGGCATGTATGCAAAACATTCTCCCACGCACAACTCCTGTATATTATGTATTTGGTCTAAATGATCATTGTAGATGCTCCACGTATGAAGTGTTTATGTATGCTCAACTAGCTAATTCTCATCCCAAAATACGAAATAGGAATTTATTTCATAAGCTGAAATCTGCATATCGATAATTGCTATCCACTGATTTTCTCTTGACAAATTTTTTGCAGGTCATTTTATTCTCAGATATTCTTACCCCCTTGTCTGGGATGAATATACCCTTTGACATTGTAAAAGGTAAGGGTCCTGTCATTTTTGATCCAATACAGACAGCTTCTGATGTCGAAAAAGTAAGAGACTTCACTCCTGAAGAGTCAGTTCCATATGTTGGGGAGGCACTAACAATCTTGCGAAAAGAGGTCTAACTCGGTCTGCCCTCGTCCTTATTTAATTTATCATTATTTTAGGTGAATTTTCTTGAGGCAAAATTTACTCTTGCACGTATGATTCAGGGAATGTTTAGTTGCACTTAACGAGTAAGTCATACTTGATTTTAAGTTTACTAATAAAATTTACTTTTCTGGAAAGTAAGTTGAGGTAGCTTTTAAGCACAGTGAAACACGTTCTACGTAAAATCATTAGTGAAAGCACTAATGTTTACCATATATTTCATATCAATCAGTACCTACACTTCCAATAAAATATGATTTAAAAGTATTGAAAAGCAAAATCCCTAAAGGACGAGCTTTTGGTGTTTTGAGGAATTTAGGTGACCTTTAGATGAAAGGATCCCATAGTTATGATAATCATCTTCTATTGGCGTATGCTGTCTGTAAGTATTTGAGCCTGTTCTTTCATCTAGGTCACGACTGTTTTCCAACCATTTCTAGATGTGTATATCTGTTATTTCTTATTTTGCTAATATAAATATAATTTTCCAGGTTAATCCAAGTATTTTAGGTCTCAGATTGAATTTAAAAAATAAACCATAAACTCACGATTTGGATAGTGTTTCATGTCATTCATTTTGTTGACACGCTTTCTACCTTGCCAGGTGAATAATGAAGCAGCTGTGCTAGGTTTTGTAGGGGCTCCGTTCACTCTGGCATCATATGTTGTTGAAGGAGGTTCCTCAAAGCATTTCTCAAAAATAAAGAGACTGGCGTTTTCACAACCGAAGGTAAAATTATGTTGCTCATCTGCTAACCTTCACTGTGTACATGTGATATATTTCTAATTATACTAGTTAGGGAAGTGATTTGCTGCCGTTTCTGGTTCAGTAAAAAAAAAANTTTTTTTTTTGTTGGTTTGGCTTAAATTTGCAGAATCATTATGGCTGAGTTCAGCAGTATCAGTTTTTCTAGCAGTTGTGTTTGTTGGGATATGCTCAGTGATGGCTATTACTGCAATAGTAAAAGGGGAAACCGTTAGTCCAAAATTGGTTCCCCAATTGGATAATGGAACTTCCTTTTTCGACCTTTTCACAGCAGTACCAGTAATCGTGACAGCATTTACATTTCACTTCAATGGTAAGAGAATGTTGTTTTTTCCTAAAAAATAGGTAGAATACAAACTACACTCATAAATCCTTTTGATCTTCTCATATAATTCTCTTGGCTTTATATTGTAGATTTTAAGTATATTTTCTTGTTCAAAAGGATTTGATGCATTGTTTTAGAGAAATGGTCAAAGTGGTGCATTAATTTTGTGTAGAAGATGAACACATTGGAAATGTGAGGCCATAATAGAATGAATGAGATAAGAAATGAGAATATATATCAGAGACTTATGTTCATAAGAGTGACGTGATCTGCATAAAGCAAATTACCAAACGTTTAACATGTGGTTTAGAAAGATCTTCTATTCAATGTACCAACACATGAATATGGAGAAGGAATCGACCTCGCCTTTCTTTTTGTCGGTTTTGACCCGACATTCTCGCCCTAGTGGTTTCTGATAGCTATTACTTTCAAATTGATGCAGTTCATGCAATTGGAGTTGAGATGGGGAAACCAGCTGATATGCTTTATGCTGTCAAAATAGCTTTAGCACTCTGTGCTGCAATCTACTTCACCATCGGCATTTTCGGGTACCTTCTATTTGGGGAATCCACCATGGATGACATTCTAGTGAACTTTGATCAGAGTTCAGGTTCGGCCATAAATTCGTTGCTCAATGATTTGGTTCGACTGAGTTATGCATTCCATCTAATGCTGGTGTTTCCACTCTTGAACTTCTCCCTGAGGACAAATATTGATGAATTTCTGTTCAGTACTAAGAAGCCTGTTCTAGCAGCAGACAGCAAAAGATTTTTGGTCCTCACTTTTGCTTTGTTAGCATTGGCCTATGCTGCAGCCATAACCATACCAAGTATTTGGTATTTCTTCCAGTTTGTGGGATCAACTTCTGCAGTCTGCCTAGCATTCATATTTCCTGGTGTCATTGCATTAAGGTATTCGATCTTTCATTGACTGGGGGGTCGAGTCGCATGCCTTCTTCAAAATTTGCATTTTCTACTTTATTTTTATTCTGATCGAGTATCGATAAATAACCCATCCTGGTCATGATTATAGAACAAACAAATTCTTGTTCTTACCTTGTGACTTGTTTTTCTTCCACAGAGATATTCATGGTATTTCTACATCAAGGGACAAGATCATAGCAGCAATCATGATAACTCTTGCAGTAATTACAAGCACAATAGCTATTTCTACAAATATATATAAGTTTTTCAGAAATACTTAATATTATTCTTGATATGTGAGTTTCATGTATGCTCATGTAATCTTTTATATCGCGGTTTTGTAAATTTTCTGTATCAATATTTTCAAACTGATAAGAGAAATAATACAGTTTAAGCAAATTAAAGTTTTAAGTATAAGTAAATGTCACGTTTGATTAAGGCCTTGTCTGGGAGAGATTCTCCCCAGATTTCTATCCAAATTATTACCGTTAGTGAGCCCTGGCTGTGAGTTAGGAGAGTGAACAAGTGCGGTTGAAAGGGTTGTAACGGTAATATTTGTGCTTAAAATCTGGAAAAAAAGCAATACCGGACAGTGCCTAAGCTAAAGCTTCACTCATTTCCCACGCTCAGCCTCTCCCACCCTCCGGTTCCACATTGTTGGCTATGTGGTCTCTATACTACGTGTAGAGTTATCTTTGCAAACTAAAAGCTTTTATTGTTGGGTTGATCCAGGCACAACACATAAACGTAACTCTAAGATTGCTTTTGGTAGCAATTTTTCACAAAAAAAAAA
>NC_036237.1:23580141-23587125 GCF_002742605.1 Olea europaea var. sylvestris
AAAAAAAAAATTCTCTCAAGTGATGCATTATATGTAATTTAAATTCCTAGAAATAAAAATAAGAGGCAAGCAAAAGAAAATGAAAACTTTACCTTGATTTCACTGTTCACACTGGAGGTTTGTACATTTATGGCCTATCGGCTATCAAGAACTAAGATTTAGTAAATTATGAATATCAAACAATAGAAATCTAGAATTAATGGAAATGCGCCAGAGATAAAGCAAGGGCAATAAGACGCTTTCCTTCGACATACTATGTCGACTACGTTAGATTTTCATTTTTTTTAATAAGTGTAGCCTTTTCTTCTGGTGTTTTATTTTTGTTCACATTATTTGAATGAAATAAACTTATCCGATCAATACTACCTGAAAGCTCATCTTGATTGCTTCATGAGACAAACTCACTAATATTTGAACTTGATTGTGAGCTGAGGATATGAGTACATGGTCGTTTCATATATTTATTAGCATAATTACCTGAGTTATTGTCGAGATCGGAGTATAATTTCAATAAGGTACCAATTTAGTCAAAATATATACCCTAAGCATCTTTGTTCCATGAGTCGCCCTTGTAAGGAAACAGTCACTTAGACAGAGGCTAACTCCATGTTTCTTTTGTGCAGCCCTATATAAACATTTTGATTTTGACAATTGATATTAAGCATGTCATTCGCTAATGCTCATATAGGTCCTTCACTCATTGCTTCAAAAGTTTGCAACCTCCATGGCAAAATATATTCAGTACCAGGCTGACAAAGGAGCTCAAGCCGTTCAAATCTTCGACTCCTGGGCCACGGAACTTAGCCCTGTGGATTTTGAAGAGTTCAGTCTGCCTTACTTAAAACTGATAGTCGAAACTGTGAAACGAACACATCCAAATCTCCCATTGATTCTATATGCGAGTGGATCTGGGGGCTTGATCGAGAGACTCCCTTTGACCGGCGTAGATGTTGTCAGCTTGGATTGGACTGTTGATATGGCTGAAGGGAGAAGGCGGTTGGGCGCTAATGTGGCAGTCCAAGGTAATGTGGATCCCGGTGTTCTTTTTGGTTCGAAAGAGTTCATCACTGAACGAATTAAGGATACCGTGAAAAAAGCTGGAAAAGGGAAACATATATTGAATCTTGGACATGGGATTGTAGTTGGTACACCAGAAGAAAATGTTGCTCATTTTTTCGAGGTTGCTAAAGGGCTTAGATACTAGAAGCTGATTAGAGGTTAGTTGATTTTGACCGGCTTCTTTGTAGCATTAATCCATTCATTTTTTAATCCTACTGTTTCTTTTTGTATTTGTTAATGCTTGAAGATGATTTATTATTATTATTATTTTTTATTTTCTTCCTGAAGAATTTATATGTTGCCAGTAAGTAGTACTTAGGTTTCCTGTTGAGAAGTTTATGGAATATCAAAAATTTATATCGGGAAAAGTTTGGAGATGTTATGGTCATTGGTCAATGACGATTTAAAAATAAAAAATGAACGGTTTCCATAATTGGAAACTAATTATGGATTTATAATGAAAGTTGGGACCAACTTGCTACTAGGATAATCAATGGGGGATTAGTGGTGCATTTTCCTCAATTGGTAGTTGGTACCAATATACGAGTTTGTTTCAGCCAAATGCTGCCGATGCTGTTGCCTAGACAATGTAGTGAAGGCCATTATACAACGTGTGACGGACTGCCCGTCCGGCCCTCGGGTTTTTTCGTTGTCCCTCGGGGCAGCCTCCCAAACACACGTGCCGGCAAGCTAAGGTATGGGATGAGCGCACGATATACTCTGTGTAGGGAACTGGCAACTATACATGAATATTGGATACCGTTAGTGCACTTTCTTGTAATTTGACCTTAAATCCGCAGTTAGCAATCTTTTGTGCCACATTGGTAGGGGAGTTCGCTGAGCTTTCAAACTGCAGTCAAAATCTAGTTGTTCTTATGTTTATAGTTGTATGGTATTTTCTCAATTCCATCTCGACTGCAAATCCTTTGATGGGATATTGGGCTCAACTTAAAAGAGTTCTGAACCAAGGGCAATGACCTCGATACAGGTCTTTGCTACACAAGAAAGGATGGCTACACGAATGCAACATGAATTTTACTCCTTGTTTCAAAATATATATATGATCTGAATTTTGCATCAAAATCATGTATGAACTACAATTTTTCCATAACTACTAGTGGGGTTAACGTGCAACTTTACTCCTTGTTTCAAAATTTATATATGATCTGAATTTTGCATCAAATTCATGTATGAACTACAAATTTTTCCTATCTACTAGTGGAGTTAACGTACGTTGCACGTTAGTTAGTTAATGTTAAAAATAAGTGTACGTAGATTTTCAAGAAATTCATTTGTAGACATGAAAGATATTCATAATCTGGTTTTAAAAAAAAAAGAAAAAAAGAAAAGAAAAAAAAACAACACGTCTTGTTTATAAAGAATAAAGAGCTGATGTAAGAGATAGAAGAAATCAAAGAACAATTGATTATCAAGTAATAAGAAATAATATATTAAGTATAATAAGAAACACAACGAATACTAAGTTCAGTATTATTTACTTGCTTAGCATCCTCTTCGAAGTTCTCATTTCCAACTGTTCTAATGCATTCCATGGTTTCGGTACTAAACATGCAGTTAGACTTGTCAATAGCATTCATCAAGATAGCTTTTAAGTACGGCATAATCGTATCATAATATTTCTAGAAGTGCTTCTATAACAGACTCAATATACAAGCAAAGCAAAATAAAAATAACATTTAATAATTACAAAATGGTGTAACTAAGGTAAATTGACAACTGACAACTGTATTTTGTCCTTTTATTTTTCTTACTGTTCATTGCACAAATCATTGGCAGTATAAAAACTAACAAAGACAATATTAAAACAATATCGCAATTGGCAAAATTTCCGTCACCAAGGATATATAGCAACATGATTGATGAGAAATGTGCATGAAAAGTAGAAGATAAAGTATCTTATCGACTTATTGAGATACGATTTTTCTGTACCACATTTGTAGCTATTGAAGAAGACATCCAACAAACAATTATTGAAAAAAATGCATCCCCCGTAGAGCAATTTTGTCAATCATTGGAACATGCCAATCATGATTTTGGAGTATAATTGAAGTTTCTATGTTGTATTCTATTTGTAGAAACCCTTAAGCGTATGGAATCGGTGACAATTAATATAAATCAGCGAGTTTTAAGTTTATTGTTCCCTTAATGAATAATGTCTAATATAGCTTTTATCAAATTCGAAATCATGTAACATCAAAAGAGATGGCTTGTATGTTTTTTTATATTAATTCTAAACTAAGAAAGCAAATAAAGTATTTATCTAATATATGAATATTTATATTGGAATCGTAAATTCCATTATTGTTATTTAATTCAATTCTTAATTCATAATCTAATAAATGTGTGCATTCAAGACAATCGATAATTCACTTTTATTTAATATTGTTTTCCAAAAATATATTAAGCATTTGTTTAACAAGATTCCAATTTTATTCCTAGTCCGAATTCATATGAAAAATATGCATTGATTCACAGGATTTATCACAATTGATTATACATGCTATAGATATTATTCCTAATACATATTACTCACGTATTGATTTTGCCGCTTTCAAGATTTATTTTGAGTATTCTTACATAACAAAAAACAACTTATTATCTAATTGGTGAAAAATCAATCAAATATTTCAATGGAAATGCTAAACCAATGAAGAAAAATTAAGAAATACTAAACTAATTATCTTAAATTAAAATAAACAAATAATATGGTTCATCATTCATCAAATACAATGAAAAACTTATTCTAACATTTTATAATTAAATTAAACAAAAATAATTGAAAAAACATCACCCGAAAATAAGAAAGATAGAAGTAGAAGGAATCCACCTTTGTGGTTCAAATTTTGAAATTGATCTATATATATATATAAGGCTGGTTTGGGACACCTCAAGCACCCTTTTTTTGGTTGGGACGCGCGTCTCTCCTAATTTTCGACAGCAGAACAGTTTTTAATATTTTTGTCATAACGTTCTCTCCTGATATTCGATTGAGGTGATTCAAAGTGTATTGAAAAGCTCACTCAGATGACTATTTTTCCAATTCGAAGGTTTGCCACGCCAAGCGTGGGTCTCAATATGAGGCTAAAAATTTGAAGCATAATTTTTGGGGCTAAAAATTGATGTGTGATAATATTTTGAATATACTTCATCCTTTTGACTTATTTCCTCATCCAATCAACCCTAACACTCTCAAATCTTCATCTTGAGGTTCAGCGCAACTTTTTAATATTTGCACTTTAGTCTCCGAACTTTGAGGTTTGCTCCATTTCACCCCTTTCTCTCTTGCAATCTTGTTCCTTTATCTTCCAGTTGTATCCAACTAAAATTTTGGTATCTTCAATATTTATTTCATTTCTTGTCTCATCTACGAATTGTTTACAATTTAGTCATCAACTTTTGAATTTCGTCATTTTTTTCACTATTTTTGCATTCTTTTATCCAATTCTTCATAAAAACTATTGAGTTTTACCTACAAAATGCAATACAACACTAGTTAGATAGTATTTTATTCAAAGAATAGTAAAACATCATCATTTAGGATCTCGAATAAGTGTAGAAACTACATGTATTATATTATTTTTCTAACATATCGATAAAGTTCTTCTCAAGGGGTTAGAGATGTTATGTTTGATACTGTTCTTTTATATATCTCAAAGTACTTTTTGTATAAGTTAGATAGTTCTAGGACTTCATGAGCTATATCAAACATCTTGCATTCGTTTTTATAGTATCTCATGTCCGAGTTTAAATGAACTGATATACAATACATACGAGTGAAAAATATCAAATCAGGGTAATCGGGCTATTTGAGGAAATCCACATGTATAATTGCAATTTAACCCTATCCCTTTTGTAAAATACTGGTGACTTTCTTGCCATTCTCCTTAGTATATGGTCTCTCCTAATTTAAGCAATATGTCTTTCTAGACCATAATTTGTTTCGACAAAATTTAGTGGGTATAATGATATTTGAAACAAACATGCATTTAAGAACTACTGGATTACTGCATAATTTCTTCACATTTTGCTCAAATTTTCCAAATTGTTATTCAACATTCTTTTTCTTATCTGATCTCTGTAAAGTAGGGGTGAGCGCGGGCCGGTTCGATTCTCTCTGTAAGTGTAAAGTTTGTATTTTTCTATTTCATACGCCCACTTTTTTGCTTCAACTTTTTTCTCGAGGTGAGGTCTTCTGATTATTTTGGATTTAGTACATTTGCTATGTGGGTTTTAACTAATAAGTTATTTTTAGGCTTTTCTTTGCATCTTTGCTTTCTGATTATCAGCATCGTCTTCTAAAGATTTCGCTTGTACTTTGAAACTTCCAAAAGATTTCACTTGTACTTCGAAACTTCCAAACCAATAAAAATTCTTGGAACTATCTGTTAATACACTCATTATACACTTACTTTTCTTCTTTTTTTATGACGAGGTAACCCGCAGCCGCTACAATTCAAGTGTGCACTTGGTAAATCATTGGGCTGATGCAATAGCCTGTAAATCACGCCAACCAAGTAAACCACACTAGGCAAGTCCTGTGCAACATATTTGACCGATCATCTCGATTGTTGTTTATTGATTATTGGATTTAATTTGTGTTTTCTTTTACCTGTTCATCACACCTTTTATTATTATTATTATTATTATTATTATTATTATTATTATTTTTAAATTTAAATTGTCAATGACCAGGATGAAAGGATGGAATAATTAAATTTGCAATTTCTTTGGTTTTTTCCATGTCTATTAGTTTTTGGATTTTACGTATGCCTATTATTATCTTTTATCTTGTTGGAAATACGGGTTGGCAGCTATTGAAAATATCATGAAAATGTGGAACATATTTTAAATGATAAAATTAGCAATGCCACACGCAAGTGCAAAAGTCATAATGTCATTTCTTCACAAAAAGCAGTTGAACTTTATATTTGAATGACCAGTAAGATCTTGCAATATTAGTCACTTAAAAGGTGATAAAATGCACTGGGAAAAAACGGTGAGTTGGTATAGTAAAGAAGTGTTCATTTTTCATCGGCAAATTCATCATAGAAAAATTCTGTGCGTACAAATTTTTTTTTTCACAGAATGGTGCCATAAGTCTCACTGTAGCGCGGGCCCCATGTTTGATATAATATTCTCAAAAATCAACCATCCAACCCCATCATGTGTCCTTTCTGTATCTCATCTGTATATCCATATTCTGTACATGTAGTGGAGCTCTTCATTATAACTCTAAAATTTCTAAAAGTAGAAATCTTCAGACATTTCTAAAAGTACGATCCTACACTAAGCTCTAAAAACTTGAACCAAAGAAATGAGAAGCAATTGAATCTCGTCATAGCTTTGATAAATAATATTATTATCACAATAATCAAAAAGTATACACGCTTTTAATTGACTCCAACTAACACTAAAAAGAATTTCTTCAAAAAATGGAAATTTTGAATTATTTAATTCAGTACCCTACCTTTAGTCTTAACCTTAAACTAAAAAAAAAAAAATCATCCTAGGATTACCATAAAAACAAATAACGTGCAAATTCCAATACATATACATATACACCTAAAAACAAGAATCTTTGAAAAACCATTCAAAGAAACAAAGTCAATCGCTAGGAGAGAAACTTCGATAGAATGGTCGCACCACTCTATCAATGTACGCCACCTCAACGGGTGGCCCACCATACAACCTCGAGGTGTGTGAGCCACCCATCGAGGTGGCCCGTGGATGGTGCGTCCGTCCCACTAAAGATTTAGTCAATTGCTATATATCACTCAAAGCTTAGGAATTCATCACCTAACTAACCAAGAATAAAAAATCTAATCAACAAATCGTACGTCTCCAACAAAAAATGCAAACGTATGCGTAAAAAGTGCAAATGTTAAAATTAAACCTCAAATCAAG
>NC_036237.1:23595602-23648251 GCF_002742605.1 Olea europaea var. sylvestris
GGACTTCTTTTTTGAGGAATGATGAGTTGTCGTCCCTGCAAAGGAGTCATTGATGATGAATCAGTCTCCAAGTGGGAGATTATTAAATGGTGGAGCCTAATTCATTAAGGACTGATTAGAAATTTATGCTCTTGTAAAATTATATTGTGGACTTGGAGTCATAATATAATTATTGTTAAGTTGTATAATCTAGTTCTTGTAAAATCTTATTAAGAAGTCGGAATCCTTGTAAAATTTGGTTTTGCACAATTTTATCTTATAAATAGAGAGCTCTCCATAGATGTGTGTGTGTGTGTGTTTTTTTTTAATAAAAATCAATAGAGAGAGAAAGAGAGGTTAGATAAAATAGGTAGGCGACATTCTCTTATAAACTTTTCTTTTATTACAATGAATTATTGCATCAACGAAAGAGGGCGTAGTCTTATATTGAGACGAACTTCTACAAATCTTGCACGTTCTTAATTGTTTATTTATTTATTTATTATTGTAAGTTGATTGTTCTTGACAAAATAGAGTTAAGATTTTTAATTCTCAGTCGGTCATAACCAGGATACAAGAAATCTATCTTTCTGCTACAGCCTAATCATGACTCACAGGCCAGATCTTGACTATTGCATTAATTTTGATTTATCAAGCAAATACAAATTAGTCCATTGTCCAAAACTTCTTGGCCCCCACCTTCCAAAGTTCTAATGTCCCTCCACTCCTAAAAAAGACAGTATTAAGAATTTAACTCTCTTTATTTGCACGGCCAGTCTATTCTTTGTTGAGAATAATAGGATTAGACAGGACAATGACAAAATTAATTAATTAAAATTTTCTTTTTAAGGCCCGTTTGGTGATGATTTTGAAAATTGATTTTTTAACCGTTAGGAGAAAAGTGAGGGCACATGTGAGTGAAGAAATCAAAAATAACGGTTGAAATAGTGAATAACAGTTAAAAAATCAATTTTGTTGGATGAAAAATCACTACCAAACAGAGCCTTAATATTGTTTGAGATTGTATATTTCAAATGATCAAGGAGAACAATGCATGTTTATGGGAAGAGCAATGCTTCATGCAGAATGAATTTGAAAATATTTTTCATAATAGGTCACGTGACATGTTATCATTGGACAGTTTAAAAAACAACTCATCTTATCAATCAATACTTTTTTGTCACAGTCACCATTGTACAAATAGATTAATTGTAATGGGAATGAGTTGTCTCGGCGTTTCTTCTGGGGCAGGCTATTCTGGTGCATTTGAACCATCATGTTGGTAGGTTTCTCCCCCTTTCGTGAGATTTTTATTATTATTATTTTATTCTCCTTCCCTTGGGTGGGGTGGGAAGGAATAATTGGTAGCAATTGAATACTTAACATAATGAATATTATTGTTAAAGAATTCTTAATCATTGTAGATTCTGATCAACAAAATTAAGTATACTATTTATTACACTTATTTCTTATTAACAGTTCTGAACAGCATCTGTGGAGTTGGAATATTATTATTATTATTATTATTATTTATTTATTTTCAAAAAAGAATCTAAAGAATCATTAGCATTGCATGCCTGAAGTGGCATTTTGGAACAACCTTCCCCAAGGTCCTATTTTTATGTTTATTTTTAAATGAGTTTGGAGCTTTTAATCAAACATATGTACCGATCATGAACTTATAAGTTGGCTTCTCAATCGTTCGACTATCCTTCGCACAAACACGATTTTGGAAACTGAATTTTGTCCCATGCTTATTGATTTTGCAGATAGCTAGAATTGAAATAGATTTGAGAACCTCGTCTTGGATCAAGTAGTTAAAAAGAGTATCAAAATATGAAAATTAAATTTGATAAATTTAGCTCTCGTTTGGTAGTAATTTTTCAAAAAAAAAAATCAATTCTTTAATTGTTATTTCATTATTTCAATCGTCATTTTTGACTTCTTCACTTACAGATGAGACCCACTTTTTTCTATTATTACCGAATAGGCCCTTAACATTTCTTTTTGGGGACAAAGTTGCTATTTATAACTTTTTCTTGCTTTTGCTCCAACGGGTAAATTCTCTCTTTTTCTTTATAAAAGCTTCCCTAAACTCATTGAAAGAATTTAGGAATGCAACTCGAATATGCCACCTACGATTCTGTCTTTGCTATGAGATCTCCATTTTCAAATGAAATGCCCTGCCACGTGTCAGACCATTATTGCTCCAGTTAGTTAATTGCATATAAGCCACTTGTAATTCGGCTACATAGAAGCGAATGCACACAAAATTTTAACCAATGGCGCAAACCTACGGCTTCGATCCATTTTCCTTCTATGAATAGTTCATTTGCGCCAACTGTATAATCTGTCGTACGAAAAATACACTTCTCTTCTCTTCGAGGCTTCGGATTTCCGAAGTTCCTCTCTTCATCAAAGGTACATTTTCCCCCCAGTTTTTTGAGGTTTTATTCTAATTCTTGTAAATTATTGCTTGTATAGAATGAATTCTTGTTCTGGTATATAATGTTTTACATTAAATATATGTTAATCGATGTGTTTTGAAGGTCATAACTTTAGGTATGTAGATGCTATCTGTATACATGAAATGAGAATTAGAAGGTTGTTTGTGAATTTCTCATTTGAAAATTTGAAGGATGGATTCTTGATTCTACATTTATTATATTGTCTTTTTTTATAGGAATGGGAAAAAGTTCGTTTTCTAATTCTTTCTTCTCATGCTTTTTGATGGACCTTCAAAATTGAAATTCTATGTGAGCCTGCCAGAACTCTTTATTTTCGATTATGTCTCTTCTGAATTATGATACGTAATTTTGATTTTGAAAATCTTGTTGATCTTTTAAGTTTAAGCATATTTTTAAATCTCTGTTTGGTTTAAAGAAATATCTCCGTAATCTATTAACTGTTGTCCCATGAGATGAAATGAGCGAGTCTGATCGATATAGAAATTTTAATGTGTAAACCGAACGAAAATGGTTTTGCATCTCTGGGTAAAGATCCAAGTATATCCTTAGATGAATATGCCCATCAGTGTTCAGTTTTAAGAAAAATGTGGACTTGTGTTCCCTTTTATAAAAAATAAATCTAAGTTTTTGTCGAATTCGAAACAATTAAGCTTTTAGATGGAGTGGTCTACGAAACAAGATTGAGAAAAGCCGGTGGTTGAATTGTTGCAGGATTTATTATCGTTCTATACATGTTTGAAAAGTGTCACTTAACGATCAATAATTTGAATTATTAAGGTCAGACTAATTATTCTATTGTTTTTCCCTCCAGACTCTCATAACATATTGTCGGTTCAGATGCTGTCAGGAATGCGGAAAGATGTGGCTGAATACTAAGACCTTCATCTCTAAGGTCTGTGAATCTGAGCCTCCATTGAGGCCAGTCTTGATCGTAAGCGATAATGTTCAGTATGCTACGATCAAGTTTTGCAGCCAGATGCATAATGAAGCCAGGATTCGTCAACTTCCCTTTGTAATAAGCATGACCGCAAGATTTGAGTTCTTTCTAGGACTCTTGCCTTGTAATTAATTAAAACAGATTCTTCGACCAGGAGAATTTGTATTAGTTTAGTAGGTTTGTGTTTTTTGAAATGGAGAAGAAGGGAAGCATATTGATGGGAAAATACGATCTCGGGAGGTTGTTAGGTCAAGGAACTTTCGCCAAAGTTTACTATGGGAGACTTCTTAAAACAGGACAAAGTGTGGCCATTAAGGTTATTGACAAAGAAAAAGTATTGAAGGCTGGCTTGATCGATCAGACAAAACGAGAGATATCTGTTATGGGATTGGTCAAACACAAAAACATTATGCAGCTTTACGAAGTTATGGCTACCAAAACAAAAATTTACTTCGTAATGGAATATGCGAAAGGTGGAGAGCTTTTTCACAAGGTTGCAAAGGGAAGGCTCAATGAAGATAGTGCTCGGAAATATTTTCAACAACTGATCATTGCTGTTGGTTTTTGCCATAGCAGGGGTGTTTATCACCGTGATTTGAAACCCGAAAATCTTCTACTGGACGAGAATGGAGATCTTAAGGTATCTGATTTTGGATTGAGTGCGCTCACTGAGTCCAAGCGCCAGGATGGATTGCTCCACACGGCATGTGGTACCCCAGCATATATCGCTCCCGAGGTGATTAGCCGAAAAGGCTACGATGGATCAAAATCCGATATCTGGTCTTGTGGGGTGATCTTATTTGTTCTACTTGCTGGTCATCTTCCGTTCTACGACTCGAATCTCATGGAGATGTATAAGAAGATAAGCAAGGCCGATTATAAATTCCCTAATTGGTTTCCACCAGACGTGCGAAGATTGCTATCACGGATCCTTGATCCTAACCCCTATACTAGGATTTCCATAGCCAAGATTATGCAAAACTCCTGGTTCAGAAAAGGTCTCAAAACCAGACAATCAAGGACAAAAGCAGAAGATGCGGAAAAGATCTCGCTCGACTTTGGTTCCAATTCTGGTTCTTCTGGGAACGATATTCCTACAGATACGAAGCTGGAGGTGGCTAAACCTACAAACCTGAATGCATTTGACATTATATCTCTCTCGACTGGATTTGACTTGTCTGGTTTGTTCGTGGACAATGACCAAAAAGATGAGGTGCAATTTACATCTACAAAGCCGGCTGCTGCTATCATATCAAAACTTGAGGATATTGCAGGGAACCTAAAGTTGAAGGTGAAGAAAAAGGAACAAGGGTTCATGAGACTGGAGGGCTCGAGCGAGGGTACAAATGGGACTTTGTTCATTGACGTGGAAATATATGAAATCACTTCGTCATTTCATTTGGTAGAGGTGAAGAAGTCAAGTGGCGACTCCATAGATTATCAGAAGATGTTGAGACAGGATATAAGGCCAGCTCTTAGGGAAATTGTCTGGGCTTGGCAAGGTGAGCAACAGCAGGATCATTAATAACATCATTCAGAAGGAAAGCTACTGACTAAATTCCTAGTTGTTTCTAAGGCTGTTGTACTCTTGTATTGGTACTTGTAGGTTTCTGTTCTTTTGATTTTCCATTCTATGTGACAGTCCTTTTTATCAGTTTGTGAAACAGTTCTATTGGTGTTTGAGATGTGCCCACTGGACATGGACTGTATTGAATTATGCAGTAAACCAGTCTGTCTAGCCGACCCAAGCTGTCGCGACCCTTGTGGGCCATGCTCCTTCCTCGTCGGGTCTTGTCCCAAGCCACTTTTTGCCTCCATCGCCTCATTCTTTAATTTTGCTTTAGAATTTGCTAAAGTGCATGTTTCATACATACTAAACCTAAACTATACCCAGTTTGACTATTATAATGATGATTCTTTTATGTTTACTGTAATTCTAGTAAATTATACTTTTATATACAGATGCTTTGGAACTGGAAAATTGGATCTGAGCCTAATTCTTTTTACCGTTGGAGTGAATTTAAGAATATAGTGCATTCATCTTGATTGATCTATGCATGGCATGTAAATCAAGCCATCTTGAGCCAAGTTTTAGGATGCATAACTTAGGTAGGTGTCGTAAATGGATTGAGTCAACTTGAATAAGACACAGAAATTTTGTTTTACAAGTAGCTTATATGTCGAGCTTGAAAGTTTTATGACTAATGAGTACAAGAATTTGTTCGTGTTTTACTCCAAAGCCAAGCATTTACGAGTTTTAGACAAACCAAAGCAAATCCCATCTGTTTGATCCTAAGCTCGAAAACGAAAAAGGAAACACGAAAGATATTAAACTATGTCTAGTAATATGTCTTTTTTTTTTTTTTTTTTTTTTTTTTTTTTACAGAGGTCTTACCAACTCACATGGGGTCGGTCCCACGTGGGCCCCAATGTGATAAAAAAATGAAGAAAAAATTCCGACCCCACGCTATATCCTTTATTGACTTAAACAATGAAATTCCAGAAAATGACAACTCATTCAACATTTTTGAGATTTTTGTGGTTATCTAAGATGATTTTTTGGCAAGATTGGAACTCTTCAACATTTTGAGAGCATACAACAATTTAGTACTATATAATGTTCAGGTTGTGATAAGAATATTTCTGCTTCAGGAATGAACTATACAGTGATATCTGAAAATCTGATTGTTTGCTTCCAACCTTAGAAAGTTGAAGACATAGATCATCTGAAAGAGGACCAGAATGTTGGTTATATTCTCAACTTGCAACAGGACAGAGAAGTGGGGAATCGACCTACCATCTTGATAAGTGTGTTTTTGCACACTTATTTAGGTCACAAATATGACTTAATTACGAGCAAAATGATTAAATTGTGATTTAATTTCGTTACATTTGTGAATTGTAGGGAGCACCGATGAATATGGTGAAATTCATGAGAAAAGACGCGAAAAAGGACTAAAATGACACAAAGTCAAAGTTCAAGGACCAAGGTGCAATTATTCAAAAGTTGACCCGATGAACAAATCAAGGAATTGATTAAACCAAATGTCAATTGATGATGTCTTGGGATGATGGAATGGAAAGAGTGAAGAAAAGAGGCCTAGAAGTGAAAGATTCAAGTAAATGGACTAAATTGAAGAGAATAGAAGTTGGAGTCTATCATGTGGCCGCATGGTAGAACTCCCATGCGGCCGTACAAATGAATGCAGGGAATTTTTATCAAAACATGGAATAGCCATGCGGCCGCACGGATTTAAACCATGTGGTCGCATGGTAGTATTTCCGATGCGAAATTTTCTTTTCTTATACGATTAAAATTCCTTTGGTAACCTAATATTGAGGGGATATAAATATCAAAAAAGGTCCAGAAACGACGAGAACGCATTGAAAAGCAGAAAAACACTTCTTGAAGAGGATTTGGAGCACAAGAACGAAGATTGGCTATTAGAATTTCAAGATTTCTTCAAGCTTTTATAATCCGGTGATTCTTATTACTCAAAACCTGATGTATTTTGTTATTTTAACCATGCTAGGCTAGATTTTCATGTGTTAGGAGATCGATGAACCATGTAATTTGAATTTTAATATCCTAGTTTTGCAATTTGATATTAAGACACATTTTTATTGTTTTGAATGATTTATATGCAATTAATGTTTCCGCAATTAAGGGCTCGTAATTGTGTGAATTTGGGTGATTTATTCTTGCATTCGAGAGAATTGGAATAGATTTAACATAATATAAATCATCGTAGAGTCCGATAGGAGAAAGAAATATACTTCTATGCCCTACGTGAATCTTTAGGTGTTCATAAAATCGCATGCATTTTTACATATGCTCTTGTCATAGAAATATGGGTTGGTGGTATGTAGAAATATGTTTGATACATCTCGAGAGAGAGTATTGGATAGATTTAGGAACATTGATTCGTCACAATTGAAGTGTGTTGTCATATTGTGAAACTAGGGTTTAAAGTGATAATTGCATAGAAAATCGTGATCCTAGTGTGTTTAATTTTTATTGATTATAACAACGTGCGTTCTCAACATTTAGTTTTATTCTAGAGTGTTAAATTATTGTTTTGAGTCTTAATTTCAATTCACTCATTAAATTTGCGTAACTAGGATTTCTTTTTGAAATTAGGGTTTTACTTAGGTTCACATCCGCTTTGGCAATCCAGTTTTGGTTAAGGTTACGTTAGATAAAATTTGAATTAATCAATCTCTGTGGGACGATATTCGGATTCATTGAATCCACTTTATTAGTTGTTAACGAACCGTACACTTGCGGTAGTTTAAAATCGAAAGAAAATAATTTCATGAACAAGTTTTTGGCGCCGTTGCTGAGGATTGAGTTTAGTCTGATTTTATTTCTCAATGCACTAATTCGAACTTCAAATTTTGTTTTGCCAGTATAGTTTTGTTTTTATTTTTACTTTAGGTTATTACACTTCATTTGTGTTTTAGTCATTTAAATTGTTTGAATCTCAGTGCTCGTACTGGTTTTAATTCTCAGATTTGCATGTCACGATTGCCTGGAGGAGAATTGATTCCAGCTGATCCTGAAATCGAGTGCACCTTTCATCGACGACAAAGAGATCACCGCGAAGCACAAGTACAAACGGCCAACGAATTAAACAATCCTATTGTTCAAGCTAACGAAGGAGAGACAATGGACGAAGGAAATGAAATTCTGGGAGATTTCTTGACTCCTCAAGTTATTCAAAGCCAATCCAGCATTGTGTATCCACCGTTTGGGCAGCCCAATTTTCAATTGAAGACCAATGTGATACAGCTATTTCAAAATGGACACCAATTTTATGGCAAAGCCGAGGGGAATCCACACACACACATATCTCGATTTTTGGACATGTGTCAACATTTCAGATACCAAGGGATTTCGGATGACGCTATTAGGTTAAGGCTTTTTCCACATACGTTATGAGACAGAGCACTCGAATTGTTGGATTCATTCCCGGTTGTAAGTATCACTAAATGGAACGAGCTGGCACACAAATTCTGCACAAAGTTTTTCTCCCCAGCCAAGATAGCGAAGCTGAGACATGACATATCAGTATTTAATCAAGGAGAAACCGAATCATTTGACGAAGCTTGGAATAGATTCAAAAACATGCTCCGGAAGTGCCCTCAGCATGGGTTTGATAAAAAGACCCAAATCCGATGCTTCTACACAGGATTACTTCCATACCACAAGAGCATGGTGGATTCAGCATCAGATGGCTCAATATCCACATGAACAATTGATGGGGCATTGGAATTATTTGAGAGAATGGCTACCACATCAGTCATGTGGTCTTCTGAGAGGGCGATTCCAAGGAAAACTCCAGGTGTCTACGAGGTGGACGCTTATTCAACAATATCTGCAAAAATCAACTCTCTATATCATAAGGTGGAAAGCATATCACAAGCAGCACAAGCTAAGAAGAGCAACTGTGAGGAATGTGGAGCCGAACATAAAACATCAGAATGCCCAATACTCATGCAAGGAATTGAGCAAGCAGACTATGCACAGTGGGGACAACGCCAACACAATCAATATGGAGAGACTTTCAATCTCAGTTGGAAGAAGCATCCCAACTTCTCTTGGAGCAACCAAAATCAGAATAAGCCACAGGGGTAATTTCAACAACAAGAGAAGAGGCCTCAATTGGAGGATGTGATAGGAAAATTCATGGAGAAAGTCGAAACTACACTTCAAAATCAAAATGCAGCCATAAAAAATTTGGAAACTCAGATGGGGTAGCTAGCCATCGCATTAAATGGCAAAACGCCAGGTAACTTGCCAAGTAATACAGAAATCAATCCCAAAGAGCAAGCTAAAGCTATTACAACTCGAAGTGGAGTGCAATTACCGGAAATCCATGTCAAGAGACCAGGTGTGACTGTAGAGACATCCTCCTCTGCTGAAAATGAGACTACTGTGAAGGAATCAACTCCAAATGAAAATTTAGAAAAATCACAGGATAAGGCCAAGGTCATAGTCAACCCATACGAGCCTCCAACTCCCTTTCCACAGCGCTTGAAGAAGCAAAAAGTGGAGCAACAATATAAAAAATTCCTAGAAGTTTTCAAAAAGCTCCATATCAACATCCCACTAGCCAATGCACTGTTTCAGATGCCTAGCTACGCGAAATTTCTCAAGGATATTATATCAAATAAACGCAAGCTGGAGAACCATAAGACAGTTATGCTTACGGAGGAATGTAGCGCCAGAATCCAGAATAAGCTCCCACAAAAACTGAAAGATCCAGGGAGTTTTACTGTTCCTTGCACAATCAGTGAAGTATATTTTGATAAAGCATTATGTGACCTCGGTGCAAGTATTAATTTAATGCCTCTGTCTGTTTTTAGGAAACTCGGCTTGGGAGAAGCTAAAGCAACCACTGTGACACTTCACCTAGCAGACAGATCACTGACACACCCCAGAGGGATAATCGAAGACGTGCTTATCAAGGTCGAAAAGTTCATATTCCCAGCAGATTTTCTTATTTTGGACATGGACGAAGACAAGAATGTCCCATTGATACTTGACAGACCATTCCTGGCCACAGGAAGAGCGTTAATTGACGTTCAAACGGGACAGTTGATTTTAAAATTGGGAGAGGAGCAGATATCATTTAATGTATTCAAGGCCATGAAACTGCCAGCAGAATTAGACAGCTGTTACCAAGTTGACATTATTGACAAGGCAGTATAGGAAACATTCCTACTTTACGGCCCATCTGATGCATATGAGGCATGCATTGCACAATCCCAATCAGTTCAGTCAAGTTTTCTTGAAGTTGAAACATGTGCACGGTTTTTGGAGACCAACCCGCCATACACCCGAAAACGGCACTTCGAGAAACTGGGGACAGGAAATACTAAGCCACTGCCTTCCATCCACCAGCCGCCAGTTTTAGAACTCAAGCAACTACCGCCACACCTCTTTCGGGGAGTCAGATACACTTCCAGTTATCATTTCAAACACAACCAGTGAGGTGGAGGAAGAAAAACTGCTCAGGGTACTTAGAGAGAACAAGATGGCGATTGGGTGGACAATAGCTGACATTAAAGGAATCAGCCCTTCTCTGTGTATGCATAAAATTCTAATGGAGGAAAACTGCAAGCCAAGTATAGAGGGTCAGAGAAGATTAAATCCGAACATGAAGGAAGTGGTCAGGGCAGAGATATTGAAATTAGTGGATACAGGAATTATCTACCCAATTTTAGATAGTGCATGGATTAGTCCAGTTCAAGTGGTACCGAAAAAAGGGGGAATCACAATGGTGAAAAATGAGAAGAATGAATTAATACCCACCAGAACAGTTACGGAATGGAAAGTTTGCATCGACTATCGCAAACTCAATGCAGCTACACGAAAGGATCATTTTCCCCTCCCATTCATTGATCAGATGTTAGAAAGATTGGCTGGACATTCACACTACTGCTTCTTTGATGAATACTCGGGCTATAATCAAATACCTGTCGTACCAGAAGATAAGGAGAAGACCACTTTCACCTGCCCCTATGGTACTTTTGCCTATCGTAGGATGTCTTTTGGTCTTTGCAACGCTCCAGCCATATTTCAGAGATGTATGATAGCAATATTCTCCGATATGATTCAAAGGTTTATTGAAATTTTCATGGACGACTTCTCAGTGTTAGGATCTTCATTCGATGAATGTCTAGAGCACCTGAATTTGGTCTTATAGAGATGCAAGGAGACTAACCTGGTTTTAAATTGGGAGAAATGCCACTTTATGGTGCAGGAAGGCATTGTACTCGGGCATCAAATGTCGGCAAAAGGAATTGAGGTGGACAAGAAAAAAATTCAAGTTATTGAGAAGTTACCACCGCCTACATCAGTTAAGGGAGTTCGTAGTTTCTTGGGGCATGCGAGGTTCTATAGGAGACTTATAAAAGATTTCTCGAAGGCCACTAAATCGTTGTGCAATCTACTAATGAAAGACGTAACCTTTAAGTTTAATGAGGAATGCCTCACAGCATTCAACACTTTAAAGGAGAAGCTTATGGTAGCACCAGTAATTGTGGCACCAGACTGGGAACTGCCTTTTGAATTGATTTGTGATGCAAGTGATCACGCCGTAGGTGCAGTATTAGGACAGCGGAGGAACAAGATTTTTCATGTGATCTACTATGCAAGTAGGACTCTAAATGATGCACAAATCAATTATGCCACCACTGAAAAGGAGCTATTGGCTGTAGTATATGCATTCGACAAATTCAGGTCATACCTTGTCGGGTCTAAAGTCATCGTCTACACTAATCATGCTGCATTGAAGTATCTGCTCACAAAGAAGGATGCAAAGCCGAGAGTAATTCGTTGGGTGCTATTGCTGCAAGAATTTGATATAGAGATACGAGACAAGAGGGGCAGTGAGAATGTAGTAGCAGATCGCCTATCCCAATTAGAGCCTAGGGAGACAGAAGATTTAGTGGATATAAATGAGATCTTCCCAGATGAGCAGATGTTAAGAGTGGATGAAGCACCTTGGTACGCAGATATCGTCAATTACTTGTCCCACCACCGGACTACTCAAGTCATCAAAGGAAAAAGTTCTTCGCCGAATTGAAGTATTATTTCTGGGAGGATCCAATCCTCTATAGGCGAGGGGCTGATCAAATAGTAAGGAGATGCATACTTGAGGAAGAAGTACATGAGGTTCTCGAGCACTGCCACTCATCTGCGTATGCATGACACTTTGGGGCTTCGAAAACAGCTGCAAAGATTCTACAACCAAGGTTCTACTGGCCTACACTGTTTAGAGACGCTTTTGAGTTTGTCAAAAGGCATGACCGATGTCGACGCACTGGGAACATCTCGAGGAGGAATGAAATGCCACTAAATAATATTTTGGAGGTGGAGATATTCGATGTTTGGGGAATTAACTTCATGGGACATTTTCCCCCGTCATTCTCAAATCAGTATATCTTGGTAGCAGTGGATTACGTATCAAAATGGGTGGAAGCAGTTGCACTGCCAAAAAATGATTCAAAGGCAGTAATTAGGTTCTTAAAGAAATATATTTTTACCTGATATGGTACATCGCGAGCTGTAATCAGTGACGGGGGCAAACACTTCTGTAATCGCCAGTTTGAGCAGCTGTTGAATAAATATGGCGTTAAACACCATGTTGCTACTTCATATCATCCACAAACTAGCAGGCAAGTTGAAGTACCCAATCGGCAGTTGAAGAGAATACTCAAAGTCACAGTGAACTCATCTAGAAAAGACTGGTCTAAAAAGCTAGACGATGCTTTATGGGCTTATAGGACAGCATTCAAGACATTGATAGGCATGTCTCCATACCGCCTAATTTTTGAAAAAGCGTGCCATCTACCACTAGAAATGGAGCCCCGGGCATATTGGGCTATGAAACAGTTAAATATGGACTTGAGTGCCGCCGGTGAAAAACGTCTACTGCAACTGAATGAGTTAGATGAATTTAGAATGAAAACTTATGAAAATTCAAAACTCTACAAGGAACGAACCAAGAAGTGGCATGACATGCACATTCAGAGACGAGTATTTGAAGTGGGGCAGCAAGTGCTACTGTATAACTTGAGACTCAAGCTGTTCCCAGGAAAACTACGGTCACGGTGGTCGGGTCCTTACACTGTCACAAAAGTCTTACCATACGGAGTTATACAAGTCAGCCATGAGACTAAAGGTACCTTCATTGTTAATGGGTAAAGGCTGAAACACTACTGGGGCGGTGACTTCTCCAACCAAAAGTCCACCGTTCAACTCGAGACACCAAAGTAAAGCAGCTGCAAAAAGTCAAGCTATCGACTATAACCTAGCGTTGGGTGGGAGGCAACCCATTGTATCCTTTTAAGTTAATTTACTTTTGCATCATAGTAGGAATTTTTCAATTTCATTTCTCAAAATTTTTTAATTTAGGTAATTGATCATTCATACATGTTAAAAGAGTCCAAGCGCTGTCCACACGAGTCCCTAAGCATCACACACACGTTCGGGTTGATTGGAGTTATTTTTGGGTGATTGGGTGTGATGTTCATGCATTTCGAGGTAAACGTTTATTCTCAAAATTTCAACTGTCAATGCGTGATTGTGAAATTTAATCAAACTTGTGTTTTTGGGGGAATCAAGTTTTTAAGTAAAAAAAAAAAAAATTTAGATAATGCGATCGCATGGTGCGACCGCACACATTGCAACCGAGATTCAAGTGGCCAATGCTACTTGAACCATGCGGCCGCACGCAACAAAGCCATGCGGTCGCATGGGAGAATCGGGTTTGGTTTTTTTAATCACACCCGGTTCCTTCCTTCCTCATTTTTTTTCTTCTCTCCTTTCTTCCCTCAACCTCTCACGCATTCATTAGATAATTTCACCCACTAATTCATCCCATCAAATCATGTTTGCACTCCACAATATTCACCCCGTACATCAAGCCAACCACTTCAAGGTAAGGTATTACTTCTCACATTTCTCTCGGCTTTCTCTTTTTGGGTAATTCGTCTTGGACTTCATTTTTTCATGAATTGAGGGAGAATGGGCTAGTTCATATAGGGATGGATTTGTTGTGATTGTGTTGTGTGAGTTTTGGGATGAATTGGAACTTAATTACACTAACTTAGGACTACTTTTACATAATGCACACCACGTGTTTGATGAAATGCCACAATAACCAATTGTGTACAATTCAATGCTTTTTACATATATAATGATTCACAAAAATTGTACCAAATATATTTTAACAAATTTCCACATGAATTAACTTAGAAAACACCCACTTTCACATTGTAACACCTAGGCACATGATTAGGTCACTGCACATCACGGAACCCTACGTCCCCTACTTTACATCGTCATTTGACACACCAAACGATATCCAATTGGGTTGAAATTCGAGTACGTGCTACATTTCAATGAATACTTTGATATGCCTAGATATTGCCTGGAAAATTTTGATAATTCTCGATGATGTCAAGGGCCTAAAGTGCACACTCGGTCATGGCTCCAATTTCTGAAAAGTTGCATGTTTACGCCGAGTTTTCTCCATTTTTCATATTGGCGGAATACTTGAATTAAATTGAACATCATATCTTGACTAGTACACACCAAGGTGTTACACATGCATCTAGGAAAGTTTGGGGAATTTGTGTAATGCATATTTTATTTTCTCACTTCATGCCTATTCTTTTCATATCGAACTTAATGAGTGTAATTTTCCAAACTTTGCAGGATACCTCCTAAAAGAGCTTTGCACGGGAAAGAAAAAGCAAGCTCCTCAATCGGGACAGCCCGTACTCGAGAGCTTGCAGGGGAGGTTCGACGATTCTTAACTGCAAATACCGCGACACAATATGAGAATATCGTACACCATTGGACTTTACATGCTGAAAGACCCGTTAAGCTGATGACTTCTCGGGTTTTAAGTTGGTCAACTTAGTTCAGATCTATGGATGGCAAAAGTTGGTGGAGCGACCACATCCAATCTATGAGACTCTATGCCGAGAGTTCTTCGCCAACTTCAACAGTGAAATTGACACGCCAGGCTCCGAGCATTTCCATCAGGCTTGGGTGCGGGGAAAGTGGATTATGTTTTCTCCCGAGGTTATTCATGATTACTACCAGCTTACCGTGGAGAATGTGGTCCCTCTCCCAATTGACTTTCACTGGAATGAAGTGGCTGAGGTTTTAATGGGACGGGAGAATGCATGGCCCTTCAAAACTACCAAGTGGCATCAGATTGAGCTTACCCCTTCCATAGCCATTCTATGGCTCTTTATGTGCCACAATATCGAGCCCATATCACACATGACTACATTTCCAGATCAGACAGCAGGGTTCATCTACCACTTGGCTCGAGGCAACAAGATAGATCTCGCTACTCATATAGACAATCAACTATACTTATTGGGAACTTGGAGAGATCACCGCTCCACTCTGATATTCCCGAGCCTCATTAATGGCACATGTAGGGTTACGGGTGTTGCACTCCTGCTTGAGGAGTTACCTGAAAAACCTAACCCCATGATCAAACGAACTACATTTGATGCTCAAACAAGGGCTCGGGTTAAACACAGGGAAGAGCAAGAAAATGAGCGCCGTATACAACAGGCAGAGCAAGGCCCAATCCCTGCATATCAGAAACACCCACGGGCTCCAGCACCACAGGCTGACGTGGACAATCAGTTGCTGAGACAGATATTCTCCACCACCACAGGCATCAGCCGAGACCTCTATAGTTTCCTTCAGGATTTTGGCAACATGCGGACTAAATTGAGAAGTTTAGAAAGAGACAATCACCTTGCGTTGAACTACATCAGAGATGCCAGGAATCATGTCACAGTCATGCGACGGGAGGATACCATGAATGGCTGGCTGAACATGTATGTGGGCTGGGTAGACGGCATCCAAATGAGGGTAAATGAAACTTGGGAGACCATGCGAGCTATCTAGGCCGAGCAGACACAGCAGTTTACCTTGATGAGGGAGCTGAATGAGATGATGCGGCAGCTCCTTGGACGACACCCTCCACCGCCAGATGATGGTACATTCGGACCCAGTTTCCCGCCACCTCATCCATTTTGATACAGGGGAAGTACTATTTACCACATTTTGACTTTCCTTTTTCATGTTGTCCGTAAAATTCTGTCGTTAATCTTCTGTTAATTTTACATTGAGGACAATGTATTAACTAAGTTTGGGGGGTGATATAATTTTAACTAAGTATCTGTGTTCATCGGTATTTGCATTCCACAGTGTGTGCATGTTGAGTGAATAGATAAAAAAAAATTCTATGCATTTTATTCAGTTTTACTTTTATTCTTTTCATGCATGCTTGTGTGAGCTTGATAACCTTGCTAGTTATGATGTTATAATTGGACTAGTTTAAACTACAAAAACTTTGGATATGTTGCAATTAGGCTAATTGATACTTGTTGATGCAACACTTGACATTATCTGTGCACACTAATAATGCTTTACATGTTGGATGAATGACAGGAGTTTGAGCACAAAATAGGAAAAGAATGATAACCTTTTATTGAATTAAACTGTAAACTGCTTTAAGACAGTTTGGTAATGGTTGAGCTATTATAGAGGAGCATTGAGATGAGTGGAGGCTCCGTGCATGAATTTTATTGTGTGGATTGCCTAGACCAGTGAGGTGAAGATTTGGTGAAAATCTTAAATTAGGGGTTGGTTTTGGAAACTAAATGTCTAGAACAATAAGGGCATAAAATAAATTTGTGAGAATAATACACTTCTTTTCATGCCTTTATGACTCGAGTAAATCTGTAAGGATATTTCAAAATCTGGTGCCCTAAAGTCAACTGGCTTGGGAGTCACCAGCCTAAAGCTCGCTAAAAGGGTCATATAGAAAGCAAGAGGGAAAGAGGTTAATAAAAAGTCATCTGATTGAGCATTTATAACTCGAGTGAATAAACTTGTAAGGGTTTAAAACCTGGTGCCCTAAAACCAACTAGTTTGGGAGTCATCGGCATAAAACTCGTTACATGGGCTATATAGAAAGCAAATGAGAAGATGATAATAAAAAAAAAAAATAATAATAATAATAAAAATTAGAGAAAAGAGAGAAAAACAAAAGAGAGATAATAACATGATGAAAAGCCCTTGGACATTTGGTTAAAGAAACTATACCTTTGAGGCGAGGCAAGTAACCTAGTTTAATCTTGAGTGTCGAAGCAATCAAACTTATGAGAGCCTTCACTTGTTGAAATGTAAACTTGTGATAGTGAGATTAATCCAAACTACGAGAGGGTGAGGACTACAGCTATGTAAATTCCTAATTTTAAAAACACAACCCTGGAATAATTGAGTGAAAAGAATAAGTTTGGGGGATTGTGTATCTCTCGAGCGAGTAAGGATACAAATGACCACTTGGGGTCGGGTCTCAAATCCATCATGAACTTAATATATTGGCATGAATTCACACACACACACGTTAAGTACGCATTTAACAGGTGAAGGTTGATGTCATTTTTGTACTGATAAATTTTCATAAAGTCTAATACTTAGTCCAATCCTGAGCCGCAGCAGGGTATTAAGCCATGTTTGTTCAGAATTAAGTCACTATCTTGTTTGAGGACAAACAATAGTTCAAGTTTGGGGGATTTGAAAAGTGTATTTTTGCACACTTATTTAGATCACAAACATGACTTAATTACGAGCAAAATGATTGAATTGTGACTTAATTTCATTACATTTGTGAATTGTAGGGAACACCGATGAACATGGTGAAATTCATGAGAAAAGACGCGGAAAAGGAATAAAATGACACAAAGTGAAAGTTCAAGGACCAAGGTGCAATTACCCAAAAGTTGACCCGATGAACAAATCAAGGAATTGATTGAACCAAATGCCAATTGATGATGTCTTGGGATGATGGAATGGAAAGAGTGAATAAAAGAGGCCTGGAAGTGAAATATTCAAGTAAAGGGACTAAATTGAAGAGAATAGAAGTTGGAGTCTACCATGTGGCCACATGGTAGAACTCCCGTGCGGCCGCACGAATGAATGTAGGGAATTTTTTTATCGAAACATGGAATAGCCATGCGGGCGCACGGATTTAAACCATGCGGTCGCATGGTAGTCTTTTCGATGCGAAATTTTCTTTCCTTATACGATTAAAACTCCTTTAGTAACATAATATTTAGGGGATATAAATATCAAAAAAGGTCCAGAAATGACGAGAACGCATTGGGAGGCAGAAAAACACTTCTTGAAGAGGATTTGGAGCGCAAGAACGAATATTGACTATTAGAATTTCAAGATTTCTTCAAGCTTTTATAATCCGGTGATTCTTATTACTCAAAACCTGATGTATTTTGTTATTTTAACCATGCTAGGCTAGATTTTCATGTGCTAGGAGATCGATGAACCATGTAATTTGAATTTTAATATCCTAGTTTTGCAATTTGATATTAAGACACATTTTTATTATTTTGAATGATTTATATGCAATTAATGTTTCTGCAATTAAGGGCTCGTAATTGTGTGAATTTGGGTGATTTATTCTTACATTCGAGAGAAATGGAGTAGATTTGACATAATATAAATCATCGTAGGGTCCGATAGGGAATAGAAATATATCACTATGCCCTACTTGAATCTTTAGGTGTTCATAAAACCACATGCATTTTTACATATGCTCTTGTCATAGAAATATAGGCCGGTGGTATGTAGAAATAGGTTTGATACATCTCGAGAGAGAGTATTGGATAGATTTAGGAAAATTGATTCGTCACAATTGAAGTGTGTTGTCATATTGTGAAACTAGGGTTTAAAGTGATAATTGCATGGGAAATCGTGATCCTAGTGTGTTTAATTTTTATTGATTATAACAACATGCGTCCTCAACATTTAGTTTTATTCTAGAGTGTTAAATTATTGTTTTGAGTCTTAATTTCAATTCACTCATTAAATTTGCGCAACTAGGATTTCTTTTTGAAATTAGGGTTTTACTTAGGTTCACATCCACTTTGGCAATCCAGTTTCGATTAAGGCTACGTTTGATAAAATTTGAACTAATCAATCTCTGTGGGACGATATTCGGACTCATTGAATCCACTTTATTACTTGTTAACGACAGAATTTTACGGAAGAAAATAATTTCGTGAACACATCTATAATAGAACGATGCAAGGAACTTAGAATCCATCACATGAGAAGGCTTGTGAGCTAATCTCTTTTCGTTGCAACGCCTGTTGAAGTGTGTTATGGGTGCAATTTGGTGGAACAAAGAACTTATCGTAGTTTGAATTCTCCCTAAGATATGCAAGCAATATGCACATTTGATACTTTACCATCTGTAATATATGTAAACAGAATGCAAAACAGCTTGTATTAAAACCCGCAATAGCCTCATACGCCGTTCTGAGTGGACGATAAAGTTTTTAGTCATCCACTGTTCTTCTTCGTGTATATTTAGTGTGTCGTACGACACCATAGGATGGTATAATAAACAAGACTTGAAATTCTATTTCTTTGTTAATAGCATCCAGTGCTATCCAGCCCTTCATATCCAAGATTCCATTTGGGGTTTTCTATAAAAATGTGCAAAATGAAAAGGAACACATACAAACTTACATATTTTTGTACATCATATATTCTGACAAACATAGAAAAATTTGTTGGATCCTAGCTTCCACATCTTTGGAAAACATATGTTCTTTTATCACGCTCTATGAGTAATTTATTGTGGTCATATAACTTGTAGTTACTATTCCGTAAGAAGTGGATTGCCGAAAGCTGTTTCCTCACTTGAATGGGCAATTTTAGAAGGCAATGGACCGGTATATGTTCATTATATGCTGGTTTGCAATTGCTAGCATGTTATTGGAAAATTGAATGGAGAAAAGAGAAAAATGAATTCTATTACTCCAGAATCTTCCGTCTGTACATTACATTCAGTTATGTTTAAATAGAAAATGAATTACATCAAGAAACTAACTAACTGTAACTACAACTAACTCACTCGATGCTACAACAAATGTTTGATGGACACGTGGACAAAGTAACAGATGGTTATATTCTAGTTGTTTCCATAGTTGCATTTCTTGTGTGCCTTGATTCTGTTACTCCCCCTCAAGATGGAATGTGGGGATTGACCATAGTCATCTTGGACAAGAGTGGAAACAACGAAGAAGCAGGCAAGGCTTTTGTAAAAATATCAGCCAACTGATGATTGGAACGAAATGGTAATAATTTGATAGAACCATCTGTCACCTTATCCCACACAAAATGACAATCAATCTCAATGTGTTTAGTTCGTTCATGAAAAATGGGATTGAGGCAATGTGAATTGCTGTAAGATTATCATAGAACATGATAGTAGGATCCTGTTTGGTAATCTGAAAATCAAGAAGTAATTGAGAAATCCAAACCAATTCACTAATGGCCAAGGCTAAAGCACGATACTCAGCTTCGGCTGAGGACTTAGAAACTGTAGTCTGCTTCTTGGCTTTCCAAGAAATCATAGAATCACCAAGGAATATGTAAAAACCAGTGATAGACTTCCTCATATCAAGACAAGCGCCCCAATCCGCATCAACAAATGCGCGTAGTTGAAAGGAAGAATGGGTCGAGAACGAAATTCCTTGACCAGGACTTGCCTTGATGTACTGCAAAAGGTGATGAGCTACATCCAGATGAGGCTTCCTGGGCTGAGACACAATTTGGCTTAACTTGTGGACAGCATAGGTGATATCAGGGCTAGATATAATGAGGTAAAAAAGATGACCAATCAATCTGCGATGCATAGAAGCATTAGAAACAAGATCACCTTCAAAAGAACTGAGTTTTAATTTTGGATCCATAGGTAACATAGTTGGTTTACATGCCAAAAAATCCAGAGTCCTCAAGCAACTGTAGAGCATACTGTCTTTGTGATAAAAAAAAAAACCTTTTTTAGGACGTGCAATTTCCAGCCCAAGAAAGTACTTCAGATTGCCATGATCTTTTAATTTAAACTGAGAATGTAAGAAACTTTTAAGAGAGGTGATTTCTAGTTGATTAGATCTGTGATGAGGATGTCATCTACATAGACCAAGAGAGCAATGAAGGAGTTACCAGAACCTTTGGTGAATATTAAATAATCTGATTTAAACTGTGTGAATCCATGAGCAATAAGAGCATTGGAAAATTTAGATAACCACTACCTCGATGCCTGTTTAAGACCATAAATGGATTTGTGAAGTTTACAAAGCATATTCTTCCCCTGAATTTTGGAACCAGCAAAGTTCCTATAGCCCAATGGTAAGTCTATATAGATTTCCTCAATAAGTCTCCATTGAGAAAAGCGTTGTTAACGTCAAGTTGAGTGATGTGCCAACTTTTTATGGTTGCAATAGCTAAAAGAGCCTTGACTGTAGTGAGTTTGGCAATCGGTGAAAAAGTCTCAATGAAGTCCAATCCCTCTTGCTGGGTATATCCCTTAGCAACTAAGCGTGCTTTGTACTTATCTATGCTCCCATCAGATTTATATTTGATTTTATAAATCCATCTGCAACCAATCGTGTGTTTTCCATCAGGTAGTGGTGTGACAGACTAGGCGTTTGTCATTTCCATTGCTTCCAGTTCAGCTGACATTGTAGCTCGCCAATGATCATATTTAACTGCATGTGGTAATATTCAGGTTCATAGTTGGATGAGATATTTAGGAGAAAATGACGATGATTAGGAGAAAAGGCCTTATAGGAGAGGTATTTTGATAAGGTGAAGGGGCATGGGATTGTGTGTTGTTGGTTAGAAGATTGCAATGAAAGTCTCTAAGATATGATGGAGGCCTACTGATTCGAGATGATTTTCTAGAAACATTTTGTGAGCAAGGACAACTAGAAGTGGGATATGAGACATTTTGTATCTCATTTGTGTTACTTGTAGCATTATTTTGTTCATCATGATTAATAGATTCTGGCATATGCATTCGTGTAGGAGTAGAAACAATATTAGAATTAGGAACTGGCAACACAAGTTCAGGAAAGGGATCGATCATGTCAGGAGAATGAGAGAGAGATTGAAAGGGAAAGATGCATTCATGGGAGACCACATCTCTAGAAATGAAGAAATTTTTGGACAAGATGTCATACACTTTATATCCCTTGATCCCAGGATGATATTCTACAAATTTACAGGCTCTTGCTCGAGGATGAAATTTTGTTCGACTAGAAGGAAGAGTGGATGCGAAATATAGACTACCAAATACTCTAAATTGATGGTAATCAACAGGAGATTTGTATAATAGGGAAAAAGGACTTTGATTTTGCAAAATGGGGGACGGTGTTCTATTGATGAGAAAGGTTGCAGTTAGGATGCAGTCACTCCAAAATTGAATAGGAATATTTGCTTGGAAAAATAAAGATCTAGCCACATTGAGCAAATGTTGGTGTTTACGCTCAACTATTGAATTTTGCTCAGGCCTTTTGACACAAGAAAATTGATGGATGACTCCTTTAGAGTGAAAGAACTCAGTAAACTTCAATTCTAGGGCATTATTTGATCTGAATTTCTTTATAGTTGCTTGAAATTTAGTTTCAATCAACTTAAAAAATCTGGGAATGATGTAACAAGCCTCTGATTTATGTTTCATGAGTTAAACCCAAGTAAAACGCGTACAATCATCTACTAAGGTAAGAAAATACTTATGTCCAGAATGAGATGGTACATGGTAAGGACCCCATGTATCACAATGTATCAAGTCAAAAGCATTGACAGATAAGTGATTGTTTGATATGAAGGAGAGTCTTCTTTGTTTTGCCAATGGACAGATAGTAAATGGAACTAAATTGTAGTTACTTTCCTTATCACCAGTCAAATGCAATTGATCTTTTAACAATGCTAATTTCTGGAATGACAAATGTCCTAACTTGTGATGCTAAGTATGTGCATTCACTTTATTTACAGCTGATGAAAAAGAAACACAAACATCATTACAAGAAAGATTCCCTTCATTGACTTGTGAGGAAGATGGTGCACTTAATATGTATAGCCCGACAACTTGCTTAGCCCTACCAATCATCTTCTGGTGGTGCATATCCTGGATAACACAAGTATTAGTGGAGAATCTAACATCAATGTGAGTGTCCCTGGTCAATGAACTGACGGACATTAAATTGACTTTAAATTGTGGTACATATAACACATCTTCAAGTAACGGGTCATGGCTAAACTTCACCGTCCCAATGAACTTAACAGAGATTCACTTATGATTTGGCAAAGTGACATGAGCGTTTTTAACTGGTTTCATAGTATGGAAGGCTGATTTATTAAAGCAAATATGAATGATTGCACAAGAATCCAATATCCAGTGCTTAGGTGATTTTAACCGTGTGTCAAGTGCAATGGAGAAGCATGTAGCTGACACTTGATTGTAGTTTTCATCAGTCCCTGAATTAGTCTTCGCAGAGGCCAGATGATTGCTCAACATACTCAATAGTTGCTGATATTGAGTTTGGTTTAAGGACTGCCCGAGGTCTCCTGCAATATTCTGTTGTTGTTTGGAATTGGATTCAGATGCTACTTGATTCACAGCAAGTTGTCTTGATTGGTTTCCCACTTGATCATTGAATTTTTGCTTCATCTTATAACTTGGAGGATAGCCGTGTAATTTATAACATTTGTCTACTGAATGTCCCGTTATTCCACAATAGGTACACATGGGTCTTTCCTCCCTTTGAAATTTGTTGTGCATTTGTCTTGAACCATCCTTCTTAGGATCGGTTTTAGTGTAGAATGCCATAAATTCTTCAGTGGCAGGATTATTGGTACTGGTGTTGACACTCCTTTGGTGTTTTTCCTACGAAACGAGTGAGAAAACTTTATTGATGGAAGGTATGAGATCCATTAGTAGCAGCTGTCCCCCTAACTTGAGCATAAGCATCATTCAGCCCCATTAAAAGCAACATGACATATTCCATCTGATAATGTTTGATAATGTTCAGAGAGCTTCTTGGATCCACCACAGACACTTTCCACATGAGCATATTGGTCTATAGTTGCTTAATTCTTCCCACAGTGTCTTCAATTTGGTGAAATACACACCAACCGACATCTGGCCTTGATTGAGATTCATCAGTTCATGCCTTAGCTGAAAAATTCGAGGCCAGTTTCTCTGCTAAAATCTTTCCTTCAGATCAATCCACATATCATTTGCTGATTCGGAGTAGATAACACGTACCGAAATCTCTTTCGATACTGAATTGAATATCTATGAGATGACCATATTATTGTTGTAGACCCAATTATTGGGTTGTTCGTCATTGTCTTCAGGTTTCGCCAATGACCCATCTATAAATTCAAGTTTTTTCTTCACGGATAGGGCAATCACCATAGTCTCGCTCCATGAAGCAACTCTATCACCAGTGAGAGGTTGTGACACAAGTACAAGCCTTGGATTGTCTGAGTGATGAATGTAGTAGGGACTAAATGCATCATCATTATCGGAATTATTCACTGATGATAGTGAATTAATGGTTGCATGGTTGTTGATGCCATATCAACCAAAGAAAGAAATTGAAACAATTGAATCAATCAAGACAGTTGAATTTCAAAGAAAATGTTGGCAGTAGAAGCACTTAGAGCTCTGATACCATATTGGAAAATTGAATGGAGAAAAGAGAAAAATGAATTCTATTACTCCAGAATCTTCCTTATGTACATTACGTTCAGTTATGTATAAATAGAAGATGAATTACATCAAGAAACTAACTAACTGTAACTACCAACCAACTAACTCCAAGCTACAACAAATGTTTGATGGACACGTGGACAAAGTAACAGATAGTTGGTTATATTCCAGCTATTTCCATAGTTGCATTTCTTGCGTGTCTTGATTCTGTTACATGTTCTAGTTCTGCAATATGGACGTAAGTGCTCATTTTGTGTTTCATTGTTGAAATCATTCATAATAGTACCTTAAGCTGCAATTATTATGAAACAATGGAATTTAACTATGGACCTTAAACTCAATGTAAATCATCTGTGCTCATTGAAATACTTTTTCGTGCGCCTTCTTAGCAGCTTAATACGGCATATGATACACTCACTTCAAAGAGACCTTGTGTGCCTAATAAGAGAGTGATCAATTAAGCCACTTATGATTTGGCTAAAAATGATCACAGAAATGAACCTTTTCAGAGCTTATCAAAATATGCTTTCGAGGATGCAGCAGATTGGGAAAGATATCTTATTCAAGATTGTGTTCGCGCCCTTCATGGAACTTGAGAACACTAGTAAGAGGTCTCAAATCTTAAAACACAATGAAGTTTGCAATAGGGAATAAGATGACTCGTGTTTGAGCATGTTTAATATACTATTGGATCTGACTAGATTATATAATGTTTTTTTAGCTTTTGTTGCTCTTAAAACAAGGTGTTTTTTTTTTATGGTATCCTGCACTATCCAATATTCCTTAGGTATTTGGAGTCAAGATTATAATCCACAAACTTGCATTGACTTTATGTCTTCTACTCCAATGAAAAAAACATGTATTCAGTAAACGTAATTATTAGACATGATTTATGGTTTCTTTCCTTGTATAATTTAGTTTCCTTTTATAGCTAGGTTTTCCTTGTACATATTTGTAAACTTCTATATATATATATGAAAGTAGACAGAACAAAAATTCATTCGGCAAATTGGCATGGTATCAGAGCCCTAAGTTACTTACTCGTGTGTGAAATCTTGAGTGATTGGCTCCTGGTTCATAGAAATCGACGATCGTGTCTTAGTCGCCATCTTGGTTCTTCGAATTCCTCACGTATTTTGTATCAAACTCCTATTCTGTGTTCTCGGTCAGAGGTATTATATCCTCGCTCCTCTAGATCTTGGTTGTCTTCTCGCATCGCAGCCTTGGTTTGCGCAATCCAGTGGTGTAGGTCACAGTTTCCTTCTCAGTTCGCCGGCTGATTTTCGATTACAGTAGGGTTCCGATGTCTCTTTGTTGGGTTGGTGGAAGTTCGGTATTGGGTCGGTGATTTTACACCTCCAATCGAAGACTTCAACCTCAGGTTACACTGGTTTCTTCTCTTAGATTCTATTGGATCGTGGGTACTGATGATTGTGTAGTGTTGTTGGGCTATTATTTTGGGCTTCAATTAATTGAATAGTGCTGAGTAGTGGAGTTTGGGCTATTGGGGTTAACTAATTCTTAGTTGGGCTATAAATTAGATATTGTTTGGGCCTATTATTGTTGGCCTTACTTGTTGCCGGTGTCGTCTGTGGAATTGAAGGTACTCTGATTCCCATTTGCTTGTTGGGCTGAGGTGTGTTATTTTTGGTTTGGGTCATTGTTTAAGTGATTAATAGTTGGGTTGAGTTATTTGACTGGGTAGACTTTATTTGGTTGAATTGGGATTATACACTGCCTTGTCATGTTGATTGAGAAGAATGAGTCTGTTTGCATCTGTTTTAATGGGAAGAATTACTCTTCATGGGCATTTCATTTTTAGTTATTAGTTGAAGGCAAGGGTGATCTTTGGAGACATATTGATGGAAGTCTCCCGACCCTTAATCAAGAGAAGGATAAGGAGAAATATCTTGCGTGGAAAACCAAGGACTCTCGAATTATGTCGTGGATCATCGGATCAGTTGATACGCAAATTGTACTTAATCTCAGACCTTATAAGTCAGCACATGATATGTGGGAATTCCTGAAGAAAGTTTACACTCAGAGCAACAACGCTCGGAGACTTCAGTTGGAGTTTGAATTAGCAAATCTTTCTCAGGACTCACGCTCTATTGAAGAATACTATTCTAGTTTTTCTAATCTTTGGACTGAATACATGAATATCATTTATGCTTTAGTTCTATCTGACGATTTGAAAACAGTACAAACGGTACATGAAGTTACTAAGAGGGATCAATTTCTCATGAAATTGCGGAATGAATTTGAATCCATTCAATCTAACCTTATGAATCATGAAACTCATATCACTCGTACATCTTTAGAGCAACAACAAAATCAAGTAACACCAGTTCCCGTTGCATATGTTGCTCAAGGGAAATTAAAATCTCGGGCTATGTCTGGTGTTCAGTGTTACAGTTGTAAGGGGTTTGGGCACATGGCTCTTCAGTGTCCTCGAAAAATGTACAATTATTGTAAGAAGCCTAGACATGTCACTAAGGAGTGTCCTACCCGTCCTCTACTCAAGTCTGGAGCAGGTCATGTTGCTGCTGCCACTCTTGCCTCCGGTTCTACTCCACCAGTTGCTCCCACTCAAGTTCCAGCCTCTTTTAATCCTACTCAAAACTCCATCAGCCCTAAGTTGATTCAACAAATGGTTATTTCTGCTTTGTTTGCTTTAGGCGTCTTAGGTAATATCCCAACTGCTTTTTCTTCTTGGTTATTAGATTCAGATCCCTCTAACCATATGACTCATGATCCATTGTTGTTTAGTAATATTAGACCATACACTGGACCTCTCCATATACATACTACTGATGGTAGCACCTTACCTATCTTGGCCGTGGGTGATGTATCATCAGATTTACCTAATGTCTTAGTCTCTCCTAATTTATCTACTAATCTTATAACTGTTGGTTAACTTGTTGATAAAAAATTGTATCGTATCTTTTTTTTATTCTGGTTGTCTTGTGCAGGATTAGGTGTTCGGGAAGACGATCATGAAAGGGTCTATAGAGGGACATTTATTTCCTATTTCTCCGAAGCATGTTTCGCTATTTCCTATTGTTTGTAATTCTGCTACTATTGATATGTTTGATTGGCATAAGAAATTGGGATATCCTAATTCTAGTGTTTTACATTCATTGTTGAACTCTGGTTTGCTTGGTAATAAAAAAAGATTTTGCTTCGGTTTCACCTATATCTTTTGATTGTGAATCATGTAAACTTGTTAAGAGTAAAGTCTTACCGTTCCCTTCTCATGGTTCTCGTGCTTCGCATCTTTTTTATATTGTTCGCAGTGATGTCTGGGGTATTACACCTACTGTATCTCATGCTAACTTTAAATATTTTGTTACTTGTATTGATGACTACAATCGTTTCACTTGGGTTTATTTTCTCCGTGCAAAGAGTGAGGTTTTCTCAGTCTTTCAAAGTTACATTGCACTCATTAATAACCAAATTCCCTCCTCAATCAAGATCTTACGATCTGATTCAGGAGGGGAATATATGTCCATTGAGTTTCAATCATTCTTACAGAGCAAAGGTATTATCTCTCAACGATCTTGTCCTTCTACATCTCAACAAAATGGGGTTGCAGAATGTAAGAATCGTCACCTTTTGGACATGGTTAGAGCTCTTTTGATTGAGTCATCCGTTCCTTCTCGATTTTGGTGTGAAGCTTTGTCCACCGCTGTTCATGTTATAAATCGATTGCCTTCTCTCACTCTTGATAATGTTTCTCTGTTTTATAAGCTTTTTGGTCATCATCCTACATATTCTTACCTTCGTCCTTTTGGGTGTGTTTGTTTTGTTCATTTGTCGCCACATGAAAGGACGAAACTGACACCTCAATCTGTCAAGTGTGCATTTCTGGGATATGGTGTGACTCAAAAAGGTTATGTCTGTTATGATCCTAAGACACATCGTATAAGGATTTCTCGTAATGTTGTTTTCTTTGAAAAACAATCTTTCTTCGTTTCAAGGGTCTAGTTTACACTCGCCGGCATGATGCACCCGTCAATGCTCCAAAGCTTCTTTCTCGATTGCCTGTCTCCCTATGCCCCCCTGATCCACCACCTATGACATCCGATCCTCCACCAGATGATCATCTGCCTTCTGTCCCTCTTCGTCGCACTCTGTGTGTCTCTCGACTCCCAGATAGGTATGGTTTCTCTTCTTATAGCTCTATGTTGACTACTCTTGATTCAATTTCTATTCCTACCTCATATAGACAGGCAATGGAACAAGAGTGTTGGCAACAAGGAATGAATGCAGAGCTTGAGGCTCTTGAAGCCAACCAAACTTGGGATGTTTTGCCATGTCCCCCAGCTGTGAAACCCATTGGGAATAAATGGGTATATTCTATAAAACTTCATTCCGATGGTTCTCTTGAGCACTATAAGGCTAGACTGTTGCCTTAGGAAATCGTCAGGAGTATAAAATCGACTATGATGAGGCATTTGCTCCCTTGGCCAAAATGACTACTGTTCGTCTCTTGTTATCGCTTGCCGCTTCCCAATCTTGGTCTTTATATCAGATGGATGTCAAGAACGCATTTTTACATGGTGACCTCAAGGAAGATATTTATATGAAACTTCCATCTGGTATGCCTATTCTCTTGACTAACTCTGTTTGTAAGCTAAAACGCTCTTTGTCTGGTCTTAAGCAGGCACGTCGAGCTTGGTTTGACAAGTTTCGCCGTACTCTTTTGGATTTTTCCTTTCGTCAGAGTCAGTATGACGAATCTATGTTCTTTCACTAGAGAACTACCGGCATCGTTTTTTCTATTAGTATATGTGGATGATATTATTATCTCTGGATTTGATCACTCTCTTATTCAAAAGCTTCAGCATCATCTTCATTCGATTTTTCATATGAAAGATCTTGGACACCTCACTTACTTTTTTGGCTTGGAGGTTCATACTACATCACATGGCATCTTCTTAAATCAATATAAGTATATCCAAGAATTGATTAAGTAGGTTGATTTATCTGAAATCTCCTCAGTTGATACTCCGTTAGAACTTAATGTTAAATATCAAAAGGATGAAGGCAATACTGTTCCTGACCCTACTCTTTATAGGAAGTTGGTTGGTAGTCTCATTTACCTCACTATCACCCGTTAGGATATCTCTTTCGTGGTTCACACTGTCAGTAAATTTATGGATGTCGTTCGTCATCTTCACTTGGTAGCTGTCCGTCGTATTATTCGCTATCTTATTGGACTCCTCATCGTGATTTGTTCTTCCTTAGGGGAACGACTCTCGAGATCAATGCTTATAGTGATGCTGATGGGCTGGGTGTCTTGATTCTCGTCGATCTACTACTAGATGGTGTATTTTTTTAGTAATGCTCTCATTTCTTGGATGTGTACGAAATAAGATTGTGTTTCTAAGTCCTTCACTGAAGCTGAGTACCGAGCTATGTCTGTTGCATGTTCAGAGGTTGTGTGGCTGCGTGGTCTTCTTGCAGAACTTGGTTTTACCCAATCATATCCTACGCCTCTTCATGCTGATAACACTAGCACTTTTCAAATTGCGGCTAATCCTATGTACTATGAACACACCAAGCACATCGAAGTGGACTGCCATTACATTCGGGATGCCTATGATTCCAATCTTATCACTCTTCCCCATGTTTCTACTAGTCAACAGGTCACAGATATCTTCACCAAATCTCTTACTCGACTCCGTCATAAATTTCTTGTCATCAAATTGATGCTTGTGGATTCCCCAACATCAACTTGAGGGGGGATACTAGATGTGATTTAAGGTTTCTTTCCTTGTATAATTTAGTTTCCTTTTATACAGCTAGGTTTTCCTTGTACATATTTGTAAACTTCTATATATATATATATATATATATATATGAAAGTAGACAAAACGAAAATTCATTTGGCAAATTGGCAGTAATAATTGAATGGCAGTAAAAATGCAGCTTCGAATTACTGCTACAAAAGTAAATAATGAGAAATACAAAATCCCATGGCACAGGTGTAGCTACATGTATTGTGTTAACTACATTATCATATCTATTTGTGCATTTTACATGTTCAGGTATAGATCTGGACTCTGGAGTGCTATAAAGTATTTTATGGTGGTAGATGCTAAGTACAATCAAATTCTACGTGCAAGTGATCGGTGATCCAAAGAAAATGTTATCTAGAATATGATGTTAAAGCCATCAGCATTCATAAAGTGCACTTCCCATGATAAAACCTTGTTAGCATGTTCGACAAGATGAATTGAATCATTAGGATGGACAATTTGAGATATTATATATTGTAGTTATAATACTGCATACAAAACATGCTCAATGGTGTTGTGCAGAAGAATAAAATGAGCTCTCCGATTGTTTTGCACTAATAAAGAGTAATTTGGCAGCCAGAATTCTTGTTTCTTTGAACATATATATTGCTATTTTCAATGTTATTCAGATAATCTTATTTCTTCCAATTTAGCAACCTCGCTCGAGCACTAGACGGCTGCACATTCCTATTCTTCACTGTGTTTATTATACATCTCCCTTCTCATTTTTCATTGCAACATTCTAGAGTTGAGCGATCATTGTTCATTCACTGTTAAGTTTTTCATTTTTATATGAGATTAAATCTTACAAATGATACTTTTTAAAGCAATTTAGTGCTATTCAAATATTTATGATAAAATTAAATAAAATGCATAAAAATGTAATATTATCGTCCCAATTCCAAGAAAAATTTACACAGTTTATTTATGATGTTCTTTAAATATTCCCCTGGAGACTGGAGTCTCTCCCTTCTGAGTTGCTCAAGTTTCTTCACCATTTGCCAATGTTTCATTGTCAAATAGATTTCACCAAAACTAGTAGACATTAGGCGGCCCATGGTCAACCATCTGCATGATTTTATAAATTAGCTCAACAAAGAATGAACATGTTGAGAAATTGTTCAAAAATCAAAAGGTGTGGCGTTTGGAATGAAAGGGAGAAAAAACGGATGAAGGCCAAAAAAAATTTGGCCCGTGCGGCTGCACGGCTCTCTCCAGGGAATTAAATCCCCTGTTTAATATAACCATGCGGCCGCACGGTATTAATTTGTCACCTTTTTTTTTCCCCTTTTTAGCCGTTGCCAATTCAAACTTGGTGATTTTTTGGCTCATGTTTTGGCACCTTTTCATGCATTTGAGACTTGCCTATAAATAGTCAATCCCTATTGAAGGCAAATTTAATTGAAAAACATTTGAGAAACATTATCATTCTAAAACAAAGATCAAATTATGATTTTATTCATATTCAAAAAACCCTCATTGTGTTCTTCAAGTTTTGGTAGATAACACTTGTGCTTTGGTGTTAATCTCTTACAAGGCTTGTTATAATTTTACAAACCATTTGCCGGTGATCCCTTGAAGCATCCCATACAAAGGAGAGGAGGCAAATACAGTTTGAGGGCAGCGATATCGTGTTCAAGCCTTTGGTGTTACATTAATTTGTTCGTGATCACTTTGTTCCAGATTTGTTGTAGTATTTTATTGCTGGTTATTAGTTGTTATTCTTCTCTGTTTTTCATCAATTTCCAACAATCTCAAACTGTATTTGTGCAATGGAGAACGAGACAACTTTTGCAACAATCAAATTAATGAATTAAGACTTGGTGCGGTTGGATCAGTTCGATGGAACGAACTACACGCGATGGAAAGACAAATTAAAGTTTCTCCTTACTGCACTAAAGATATTCTATATTCTAGATCCGGATTTGGCGCCATTACCGGAACCAACAAATGGAGAAACTGAAGCCGTTAGAAATGAAAGACAAAAGCGCCAAGAAGATGAACTTATTTGTCGCGGTCACATTCTCAATGCACTTTCGAATCGTTTGTATGATTTATATACAAACACAACATCGGTGAAAGAAATTTGGGAAGCTTTGGAAAACAAATATAAAGTGGAGGAAGAAGGTACCAAGAAATTTTTAATTTCTAAATATTTTGATTTTAAGTTCTTGGAAAGTATTCCCCTTCTACCCCAAATACATGAAATGCAAGTGATTGTCAATAAGTTGAAGGTGGTAAAAATTGAAATACCAGAGACCTTTCAAGTGGGGACTATAATTGCCAAACTTCCTGGAACTTAGAAATGATACCGGAAGAAAATAATGCATAGTTCCGAAAATTATTTTTTGGAACAATTGCAGAAACATCTTCGAATTGAGGAAGAGTCGAGAATGCATGACAAAAATGATTCTCATGAGGGCACTTCCAAAGAAAATGCTATAGAGAAATTCAAACCGCCAAAATCCAATAAAAGGAAGCCTTCAAAGAACATTAATAAGTTCAAGAAGAAGACCAAAGGAGGATGCTTTGTGTATGAAAAATCTGGACACTACGCAAAAGATTGTAGACACCGGAAACACATCACCTCCGAAGGTAATGTGAATTCCATCCAAGAAGAAAGGATTGTGGCCACTATAAGCGAGATAAATGCTATTAAGGGAAAGGCTCTCGGCTGGTGGTATGATACTTGTGCCACGGTACATGTATCTTATGACAAATCTTTATTCAAAACATACAATGAAATGGATGGAGACCAAAAGATCCAAATGGGTAATGAGGTGCGATCCAAAGTGATTGGAAAAGGAAATGTAGACATCATCTTCACTTCCGGAAAAACCATTACTCTTACAAATGTACTACTTGTTCCGGATATGAATAGGAACCTAGTGAGTGAAAATCTCTTAGAAAAATCGGGCATTAAAAGTGTCTTTGAGTCCGGTAAACTTATATTATCCCTCAATGGGAAATTTGTTGAAAATGGCTATTCTTGTGAAGGAATGGTCAAGTTATGTACTATTGACAATAAAATAAATAAAATTGATTTTGCTTACATGGTTGATTCTTTTTCTTTATGGCATGCTAGATTAGGTCACATAGGTAAAAGTACTATGAAACGTATGAAAAATTGTTATTTAATTTCTTTTGATGGAAATGATGCCATAAAATGCAAAACATGTGTAGAATCAAAAATGGTTAAAAGGCCTTACAAAAGTGTTAAGAGGACCTCTAGCATATTAGAATTAATTCACTCCGATATATGTGAATTGAATGGCATGCTAACAAGATGTGGAAATAGGTATTTCATAACTTTCATTGATGACTATTCTAGATTTACCTATTTCTATTTGATGAAGCATAAACATGAGGCCTTTAATATGTTTAAGATTTATAGGAATGAAGTTGAAAATCACTTAGACAAGAAAATAAAGACTCTAAGAAGTGATAGGGGTGGTGAATATTTTTCTAGTGATTTTAATTCATTTTGTGAACAATATGGCATAATTCACCAAAGTTCTGCACCTAGAACACCCGAACAAAATGGTTTGGCTGAAAGGAATAATAGAACATTAGTTGAGATGGTTAATGCCATGCTTACTTATGCTAAGTTGCCATATAATCTGTGGGGTGAAGCCTTATTAAGTGCAAAAAGAATATCGAACAAGATTCCTTCTAAACATACTAAGGTTTCTCTTTATGAATTGTGGAAAAGAAGAAAACCAAACATAGGATACTTCAAAGTGTGGGGGTGTCTTGCCTATTGCAAGAACACGAACCCAAATAGGACCAAGTTGGGTCTAAGAGGCATAAAGTGTGTCTTTATAAGATATGCAAGTAATAGCAAATCTTATAGGTTGTTGAACTTGGAGACCAATGTAATAATTGAATCAGGTAATGTGGAGTTCTTTGAGAATTCGCTATCTTCAGATAATGAATTAAGGGAAAATCAAATAGATATCCCTAGCTCAAGTGGAACACAAGGTAAAACGTCTTCAAAAGATGTTGAAGAATCAAGTAAACCATGAAGAAGCAAAAGAACTCAGATTGAAAAGTCTTTAGGACCAGATGAAATTGATTCTCAACTTATTTCCTTTTATTTAATAAAAGGAAATGAGATGAATGTTGAAAGAACAATTCCATTTGTTCTGCAAGTTGAAACCGATCCTAAAACATATAGGGAAGCTATGGCTTCTCGAAATAGCATGTTTTGGAAAGATGCAATTAAAGATGAAAGGGATTCAATTATGTCAAATAATACTTGGGAACTTGTCGATTTGCCACCTGGGTCCAAACCTATTGGATGCAAATGGGTATTTAGGAGGAAATATAACGTTGATGGTACCCTAAATACTTTTTAAGGCTAGATTAGTAGCCAAAGGATTTCGACAAAGAGAATGAATTGATTATTTCAATACTTATGCTCCGGTAACAAGAATAACATCAATAAGTATTTTATTCACACTAGCATCAATTTATGACTTGCAAGTTCATCAAATGGATGTCAAAATGACATTCTTAAATGGAGATCTCGATGAGGAGGTCTATATGGAGCAACCTGAAGGATTTGCTCTACCTGGAAATGAATATAAAGTGTGCAAGTTGGTAAAATCGCTATACGGACTAAAACAGGCACCTAAAAAGCGGCATGAGAAATTTCACTTAACAATTATATCATTCGGCTTCAAACATAATAGTGTGGATAGATGTCTATACTCTAAAATATGTAATGATTGTGTGACATTTATTTGTTTGTATGTCGATGATATGTTTATTATTAGTAATCACATGAACGGAATAAAAGAAACGAAGAAGTTTCTATCTTCCACATTCAAAATGAAGGATCTTGGAAAAGTGGATACCATCTTGGGTATCAAAGTCATAAAGACTAGTGGGGGTTACTATTTAAGTCAATTACATTATATTGAGAATGTGATAAACAAGTTCAAATATTTAAACGTAAAAGAGTACAATACCCTAATTGATCCAATCATGAAATTAGTAAAGAATGATGGAAGGGCGATTGCTCAATTGGAATATGCAAGTGTCATAGGAAGTCTCATGTATGCAATACAATGCACAAGATCGGATGTAGTCTATGCAATAAGTAAACTTAGTAGGTTTACTAGCAATCCGAGCAATGAACATTGGAAGGCTATCGGGAGAGTTCTTGGATATTTAAAGAAGACCAATGTTTAAATATCCAAGAACTTAGGCCTGCAATCACCAAGAACTTAGGCCTGCAATACACTAAATTCCCGGCTGTGTTAGAAGGATTTACCGATCCTAGTTGGATATCTAGCACGGGTGAAAGTAAACCCACATCGGGTTGGGTGTTCAATCTAGGAGGAGGTGCAGTTTTTTGGAAGTCAAAAAAACAAACATGCATAACATACTCAACTATGGAATCCGAATTTGTAGCGTTGTCGGAGATCGGGAAAGAGGCTGAGTGGCTTAAGGATCTCTTTTATGAGATACCGTTGGGAATGAAGGGCATTTCCTCTATACCTATCATGTGTGATAGTCAAGCCACATTAGCTAAAGCATACAATGAGATATATAACAGGAAGTCTAGACATATGAGTCTAAAACACAACTACATAAGGAAATTAATCAAAGATGAAATAATTTCCCTAAATGAGAATCTAGAGGATCCTTTAACTAAACCACTAAATAGAGATTTAGTGGCATCTACTTTGAGTAGGATGGGATTGAAACTCCCAAACCATAAAGATTCACCAATGACGGCAACCCTACCCATTGCTTACTCAAAGGGGTAATCCATGGGTTCAAAGGGTTACAACAAGTCATTCGATATGTGGATAGTTGCAGCATTATAAAAAAATTCGCGATAATTCTATCCTAAAGAAAAATAATGCTGGTTGTTATTGAAGTGAGGGTTGTGCCTCGAGCTCTTAATAAAGTTCAGTGCTAAAACACAAGCATCTCTAAAAGTAACAAAGATGCTGGAAGAACTTTACCTATACAAACTTTGAGGTGGTGTCGCCTCAATTGAGAGTTGGAGTTTATCTCTTAAAATTTTATTGATAAGGATAAGTGCAAGGCCATAAAAAGCACTAAGTGAGATTGAGGAACTTAAGAACACATGATGCTCATGTGTGTGTTCTTACCGATATTGTCATTGGAATAACTGGTTCAAAGCTACGGCTACCTTTGATTTCGACTTTACTTTATAGGAATTACATTATGGATAGATTCAAATCGAAAGATATCTAATCCTTAGGCATGAGTATCGCATATTTGGAATTGAGACCTTATTGAGTTTTGAACAAGTGGGAGATTGTTGAGAAATTGTTCAAAAATCAAAAGGTGTGGTGTTTGGAATGAAAGGGAGAAAAAACGGATGAAGGCCAAAAAAAATTTGGCCCGTGCGGCTGCACGGCTCTCTCCAGGGAATTAAATCCCCTGTTTAATATAACCATGTGGCCACACGGTATTAATTTGTCACCGTTTTTTCCCCTTTTTAGCCGTTGCCAATTCAAACTTGGTGATTTTTTGGCTCATGTTTTGGCACCTTTTCATGCATTTGAGGCTTGCCTATAAATAGTGGATCCCTATTGAAGGCAAATTTAATTGAAAAACATTTGAGAAATATTATCATTCCAAAACAAAGATCAAATTCTGATTTTATTCATATTCAAAAAACCCTCATTGTGTTCTTCAAGTTTTGGGAGATAACACTTGTGCTTTGGTGTTAATCTCTTACAAGGCTTGTTATAATTTTACAAACCATTTGCCGGTAATCCCTTGAAGCATCCCATACAAAGGAGAGGAGGCAAATACAGTTTGAGGCAGCGATATCGTGTTCAAGCCTTGGTGTTACATTAATTTGTCCGTGATCGCTTTGTTCCAGATTTGTTGTAGTATTTTATTGCTGGTTATTAGTTGTTATTCTTCTCCTCTCTTCATCAATTTCCAACAGAACATATACCGAAAAGTTGACAACCAATATTCAGTTCTTCAAACCTGCTAAGATCTTGGCTGCCTAAGCTTCATTCAGCTTGCCTGGCCGAGACTAAATCATTTTCTACCACTTGCAACGTGTCAGAACAAACGGGTTGATTTGACCTTTTCATGATGCATATTATGCACGAAAAACAGCAGAATAAGACGAACCTTCTTCCATATGTACGTGTGCTTTTAGTTAAATAAAGAAAAGGAGGTAGCTTAATTCATACTTTCTGAATATCTGGCTCAATAGAATAAGGAAGTGACTGCGTGGAAGCCAAGTACCATCTCCATGCATATCTTCGTCCACTTCTTGGTGAATTTACCTAGGATGGTTGAAAAGGAAGAACTACTTCAGCAACCAGGAGGTTTGATTTCCTCTCAAAAAGGATCAACAGTTGAACATCTGGGACTCCATCAAGCTTTTTAGCACTCTAGCATTTTCAACTCCAGTTGAGTTTAGGGTCCCGGCTTCTAATTTAGTCTCATCCATAGTTACGTAAGAACCTTCAGCTAGCTGTAGAATGCTGGACACCAGCCTATAGAATGGATGGTGTAAATTAACATGATATGTCATCAATATTATAGTCTCAGGCCAAATAAATAACTAGATAAGAAAACGATTCTGTAGTTGCCAAACTTAGCCCCTGTTTGGAAACCATTAAAATGAGTTTTTTTTTTTTTTTTTTGGGTTTTGAAATGATGATTTTTTTTATATAGAATATATGATTAAAAATTAGAAAAAAAACGTTTAGGTTTACTTGTAGAATATTTTATTATGAGAATGTATGGTTGAAATGAATTTGAGAAGAAAATAGAATTTTGTTTTAATGATTTGTCAAACATGAGCTTAATTGAGTGATTACCTTTTTGTACTGTAATCCTTTTTTGGGGAAAGTGAAACAATGTAGAGATAATCTATTGCGAGAGGCAAATAATGCGTGAAGGGTAGAAGGTCCTCTATTGCAAGTTTAAGACGATTGGCAAAAACAGACGCGCTCTCCTTGTTAAAGCAAGATTTAGTAACAGCTTACCAACAGTTTTGATTTTACACCTCTGTTAGTGGAGGCCTTTAATCGGATTGTGATGCGTGCATTGTGGTGATCGTTTGATTAAGCTCTAGACCCTTCTAGCTTTATATTCTCACGGTGACTCTTTGACTAGCAGATGAGAGATTTTCTTAGGTTGCTATTCGTCTCCTCCTCTCCCTCTTCTCTGTGAGAACTCCTCATTCTTCGTGATTAGGGTTCGAGATTTTGAGTGTTCCTAGTAACTAATCTTAGTGAGGAACTTGTAATACTCTAGATCCACATACTGCCGTACTGTGTTGTGTGTTTGTGTACAAGAATCTGAGTGATTTGTGTAAGTAGTAGGGATTCTCGAAAGATATGAGTGACCTCTTTCGAGTTCTTGGTAGAGAGTATTCTGATTCTTGGTTCTTTCAAGAGATAAATCTTTGTGGCTTGATCTTTGTAATTTTCTAGAACATATTGTACATTCTCGTTGTCGATTTTTTGGCTTTATAGTGCAAGCGAGCTTAATCCATTTATAATGGATACTCAACAGGAGATTAGGCGTTAGATGCAGTCATCAAATCTCTGGGGTTACGATCGAAAAAATTCTTGTATTGATTTTCATTTTCTGCACTTCACTTTACTGTTTTGTTGTTTGGATTTTAAATCTTGGTTAATCTTTAAGTGTTTCTCGACTTTTTAGCCTCCATTTTCGAAGAGAAAGTCATGGAAGAGATCAACCGCCCCCCAATCCTTGCCATCAAGTGGCAAGATCAGATCCTGAAGCCATTGCCTTCTCAAACGTCAATCGTACGGCTCCCAATTGGTTTGATAGACAATCGGGCACAGAGCGAGCACCCGACGAGGGAGAGCGGCCGCACGTGCTGGATCCGTCGGAGTCTTAAGAACCGCCGGGTAGCAAATGGCAGAGTTGCAGAGCCGACCGGAGAGGAGACGAATATGACAGACAATGAAGAGATCCCATTTTTTTTTTTGGGCCCGAACAGCTGAAGCCTAATTGATTAAGGTAATGGCTCAATTTTGATTAGCCCAAATGCCCAATTTTCATTAATAATTGGAATTGGCCCAAAGCCCCAAGCCATGTTGTTGTCTGCTGATTACTGAAAGCCTTAAACCACATTTTACAAAGGCATCGGGCAACAAAGGGCGAAAGAGAGAAATTCCCAAATCCAATCCTCAAATCGTGAAAGAGAAAGCAAAACCCTATTGCAAAACCCTATTCTAGTGAATGTTGTAAAGCTTGTAAAGCCATGTGTACTGGAAATGATGGGCCTTGTCTTTTTGATACCTGGTTTTTTTTTTTTTTTTTTTTTTTTTTTTGTGGGAATAAGCAGGTTTGTGGGAACAGATTCGGTGAGGTTAGTTGGAATTTATTTCCTTTTTGTTTTAATTTCTATCTATAATCTTTTATGTACTTGATTGGTAGAGGACGGATATGGCTATGTGTCAAATAAATTTGATTTCTCTTACTGTTTGTGCTAGTTGCAGAATTGGAAAACTTAGTTGTATAATATAGTGACGGAGAAATTACAATTTTACGAAAAAATGTAATTATAGTTGAGAACCAAATACGTAGATAGTAAGCACGAGACATTAATGTAGATTCAAGTTCTATATGACTAGAACATTCGAGACTCATGACCTGTATTCCAAGACTAATTAGCCAACTAAAAATTGTGTTTCTGTGAAGTTAAAATTAATGTGCACTATATATTGAGCTCAAAGCTTTGTGCTAATTACATGTTTCTTTGATAAATAAGAAACTTTTAGCAAGGAAATAGGAGAATTGTTGTGTGCACGCATTAGTGCATGTATAATTTTTACGTTTTGGTACACTTACATTAAAGTGGAAGAATTTTTAATATTATTTAATTAAGTATTAACAAATAAACTTGCAACGGTCAAATATCAATGGCCAACAGTCCGCCTAGCTGACATTGCAGACAATCATACTGTAGCCCCTACCATTATTGATTTTCAATGCTTCACTCATGCGCTAGGATTTGTAGAAAGGGCTATGCTATGGGTACATAACCCGGAACCCCTCTAATAGGGGGGGCTCCATGTGTCCATTTTGGACACCATTATGGATCCCCCTATGTATAAGAAGATTAACCCTTGTAGAAATGGAGAAAAAACTGATGGGATGGTTTCCCGCTATGAGCATTGAGTTGCTGTACACATTGTGTAGGCATATGTATACATTTCCCGCCAAGTGCTGATGGTAATAAGTTTTCCTGCCGTTTTGCTACCATGTTGATGTTGGGATAGGATTAGAAGTGAAAATTGTTGAGAAAAATAAATTATGGATGCCTTTCAAGAATGTCAATTAAAAAGTTGAAAGAAAGAAAAATTATCTGTCAATCCGAGACTCGTGACAAAATATTTACTAAAAAATTGTCCATTGGTTACCTTTGCGACCTCTTTGAACAATTACATTCAAGATATAACGATCAAATCATTTGTGCAATAATTACAATAGATTTCTAAACTATCAAGTTTTTAATATTCACATGGAATATGACCTCCCATACAAATTTCACATTTTTTTATCACACAATCATCTATCCAACTACTTACTTCACATAATATATTTGATATATATTTAACAAAATATATGAAATACCATCGACCCTGAAAATGAATCTAGGTCGAATGCAAAAAAAAAAAATTAATTTTGGGGTGAATTAGCTGATATGATTTTCATTTTTGTGATTTATTATATTAATAACACAATGAGTTTCAATTGGTTCATGTTTTTTTCGTACGAACTGGCTGATTGAATCCAATTTGACAATATTGTGGGGATAATTATTATATTGTATATAAGGTTTAAATCACGAACGAGATAATAGATGTAATAAATGCCTTATGGTTCTAATATTAAGACTTGATGTTATGGTGAGATAGATGTCTATATAAATACGTTACAACATGTCACACTAAAATAAATAGTTATATATATATATACTTACAAATTTTATTTCATATCTCATTTTTAGCCTTTGTTTGATATAAATTAATCAAATCAAAATTAATAATTAATTTTAATCAAACATTTTGCAAGATCCACAACTTTTCAAACGTCTTTTCATGAACTTTTATAAAAAATTTAATATTAATCTACATCAGACAGGTCTTAACCGTGTTTAATATACAAACATGTTCTTTCAGAATTATAATCGAGTGTATATAATTTGACGAGGCATTCAAATGTTTCTACAACTCATTTTATCCAAGCTAACCACACCATATCACGACTTATAAATTTATAGTAGTTCAATCTCATTGCAAGAGCTACGTTACTATCCAATTCAAATTTTCCACCAGAAAAGAGAATATTACAAGATCTTTTTCACACCTCTCACCTACTCAAAATTCACTCCACAAAATCCTTCATGAGTAAGAATATGGGGGCTACCAATTATATTAAGCTTCACAAAGGGAAGAGGAAAGAAAGTAGACAGGCACCAACTATAGGGCTATATGAAGACCCTTTTGAAGGAAATTTTCTATAAATTTTGCAAAATCAGATTTCTTGTACATTAAACATCACTACACTATATAAGAGGAGCAATAGCAATACTTCAAGTCATTGCTTACACAACATAAACCATGCCAACCTCAAGGAGAGATGCTGGAGGCACCTTTAGAGCCACATCTGGCCCCCTGCAATTCCTTCTGAGGAAATTATAAGCAAAATTAATGGCCAGCCTCTTTAAGAGAGAAGATCGTTGTTTTGCCCTTACATGTGAGTGTCCAAGAATGAACGCAGTTCCAGCTTGTTGAGCTGCATACAAATCTTGTACCTCCTCCTGCAGTCGAACATCTGTTTCTGATTGTGTATCGGTCTCCAACTCGTTATCAATCGCGAACCTCACTCGTCGTTCTGCAACACTGACAGGCTCCATTTCGATTGCATCTGATGTACTGTCGGTTGTCGGGAACCTGATGGACACGCTTGCTGGTTGTATGCTTCCCTCAATATCGAATGCAGGTAAGCCAGAGAATGTCACTGTTCCTATCACGGCCAATCTGCACTCACTCGATGATGAGCCGGATCGAGAACCATCATCCTCATTGCATACATCTGCAATGCCATGTGACTTGTACCAATCATAGCGGATGAAATTAGCCAGCCTATTAATAAGTTCAGATTCGAAAGAGTCAACATCCTGGTGAACATCCCGGTATCCATAGCGGACAATGCACCTATACGAGCGATGAGCTGGAGGGCCCACACGGCCCACAAGGTATCGCTCATCTGGGGGAACAAACGGTACTGGAACTGATTTTATACAAACGAATACAAGGACACGGTGGAAAGCAGGGAGATTGGTGACAAAACGAGAAAAGTTGGCAGGGATACCCGACGTGAGATCAGTGAACACGAGGCCAATGCCAGGCACCCGAGCAATGCCTAAGCTCGGACCTAAGGCTAATAGCCATTCTAACGAAACCTTATTGTGGAGGTCGTACTCATATTTCTTAATGGTTGCATAGTGCCAAACAAACATGACAGTGACAAGGAATAGCGCAAGGAGGATGGGAAGCCAAGCACCTTCAAGGAACTTTATCAGGGAAGCTGAGAAGTACAGCAATTCAATGGATCCAAAGAAAAGCAAAAAGCATAGGGCCACAATCGGAGGTTTGTGCCAACAGAGGATAATGACCAATGATGTGAGGCAAGTAGTCACCAGCATCACTGCCATTACAGCCAAACCTGAAATTCAAACATAACTTTCAGAATACCTTTTATGATGTTATGAATATGTTGCTATGCAATACTAGACATGACTCGACAATACAGTGAACAATATTCTAAGTTCTTTTTCTTCTTTGACACTTTCATATGTTGCTGAGTCCTCCTCACCAAACATGTATAAGTCCAAGGGTTACACTGCAGTTACATAAAGAGGAAGGCTGCCTAGTAAAATCAGCTCGTTTCAGAAATGCCCCAAGTTGATTCTAATGATCATCAACTTCATGGTTTATTGCAAGAAGAGTCAAGTTGTGTGTGTCCTACCTGACGCGTTTCCCATGTGTTTTGTGTCTCGAAATCCAATAGTTACTGCAATGCAGAGAATCATTAGTGTCCAGTTGATCTCAGGGATGTATATCTGGCCATGTATCTTATCAGAGGTGTGAACAACTTTGACCCTTGGAAAACAACCAAGCGACTGGCTCTGGTTAATTATAGAGAACGTTCCACTGATTATCGCCTGACTTCCAACCACGGAAGCAAGTATTGCTACCACGAGTACTGGCCATCTCACACTTTCTGTAGCAAAACATTGGGAGACAACAGTATTAACATTATAAGCATAAAATTCAACTATATTGCAGTCATAAATGTGTAAGTTGCAGTCATAAATGAGTAAGGATGGACTTTGCTTTTGATCAAGATGTTACGTGATTAATTTTGACTCCAATCTCGTTTAAAAAATTAAAATCCAAGGAAAGCTGAAAAATGACCCTTTCATGATATAAACAAGGTAGATCTTTCTGGTGTCTATAGTTGCATTTGCAGTGACAAAGTCATACCAGGAACTGAGACATAGAATCCAATCTTATGAATGGTGTGGTGATGCCTTGACAAGTAAGCTGCTTGACCCATATAAGCCAATATGAGTGCTGGATAGACCAAAAAGGTGAAAGCAATCTGCAGTGGAAGATGGGGACAATAATTTTAGAAGTTCAGAAAAAATCTTTCTAAGAGATAGAAAAAATTAAAGAAGTAAAGAAATTTCAGTAATCAATAGGCAAAAAAATGGTTCATAATGGAGTGTACCTGAATTGCTGCATAGGAGAAGTGTCCAAGATCTGCAAACATTGCTTCTGAGCCTGTAAACACCACAATATGATGACAACTTCTGGCATTGAAATAAACTCCACACATGTATAAATTTATGGAGAAATACTGCTACTTTCAAACTCCTGTGAAAAAATATCTAAATTTTATGTGAATCAGTATATCCTTGTCATTGAACTACACACTAGGTGAAGCCATATAAAATGGGATATTATGTCTTTAATGATTTGAACGACCGATATTATTATGCCTCCAAAGCTCCAACATAAACTATTTGACTGGCACAAAGAAATCTTCGGTCTAGCGGATTTATCACTTCATTCAAGGAATACCCTCTTCATCTAGGGCTAGTCGTGCAGTTGGTATATCTCAACCTCTGCAATTGTTTGTCTTCAAAAGAGTTCAACAAGGCTATGCATAAAATATTGCTTTATAAACCGATAAATTTGTTATAAGCAAATAGGGTCTGGCCATGGCAACCCACAGGTGCAACTAACACTTGTATATATCTTTATCCCCTAGTTCACACAGTTAAGGTTTCTTTTCTTTAAAGAGAACTTAGCATTGTATGCTGGACAACAAGCGGAAAAGCACATCTATGTCAATTGGAGCACATTAGTGACATTTGGTAACATTAGTGAGATGCAAAATTTGATATACATTTTTCATGCAGGACGGAGAATCATCAAACTTGAAAATTTTCCTTGTAAAAATTTTATGAGTTTACCAGTAATACACAAGAGAATTCCACCCAGCGACATCCATCCTCCTTTTCTCGTCTTCTTCAGAAACTTAAACATGTAATATGGGGAAAGCGCTTGATAAACATGCGGATTCCAGTGGAAAATATTGTACAAGCCAAGGGTACTGATGCATAGCAACCAAATCAATACTACTGGTGCAAAACAGGAACCAATCCGATGTGTGCCATAGTGTTGCAAAGCGAACAGGCACACTAAGATGAAGCAAGTGATTGGAATCACTGCATCTGTAAATGGGGAATAGAAACAAATGTAAGTCACTAGTCCTCATTATTTCTTTGGATGGCCAACTTGGCCATCATAGTTGTGCATAAAAACTTGTTTACTGATCTAAAAATGAATTGTGGAAGAAAAAGATCTAGAATAGCAATATCTTCCAAGTAATGCCGTGAAGAAAATAAAAAAGGCCTAATGGCAAATTACACTAGATTTCCAAAATCAAATTTGGTATTAGATGATTCTAGATTCAATCTTAAAAAGGAAAACTACCCCTAATTTTTACTGAAAATAACAAAAACAGGAAATCTTTCCAATATACCCATTTGAACAAAATTTTCACTTGAAAATATTGTATAAACCTCAGATGATAAGAAAGAAGATTACATTGGTGGTGATCCTTAGACATCGACAATTCAAGCCCAGAAACCGCAGAAAAAACTGCACAAAGGAAATCTTAATTGTCAGCAACTAAGCCCGGAACTTGATTATCAAAATGAAGCATGCACAATCGATGTAGAGCGAGCTACCTACCAGATATTGCTGGAGTCAGGAGTCCATCTCCAATGACCATACAAGTGCCAAGAAGAACCAGAATTAATAAAGCAGTGTGTAATGATTTATACTTTTCAAGCACTAATTTAACTCTCGAGTAGTTCTTTGTCTCAGGAGGCTGCTCAAGTATGTACGTTGAGAGAGCCGCATCGGCCACTTGTCCATTTGGAAGAAGGCTAACTTTAGCATGCCTGCATATCAGGGAATATAGAGCAAAAGTACCACCTACAACAATGCATAAGAAATGTCAATTGCATGAATGAATTGTGGTAATATGTGCAATCAATTTTCAGATACTTACCCTCTCCATTATCATCGGCACGAAGAACTACGAAAACATATTTGAACAGAGGTACGAGAGTTAGGGTCCAGAAAACGAACGATAGAACTCCGAATATCTCTTCGTTCGTTTCCGAGTGATGAATGTCTTCTGCAAATGTGCTCTTGTACACGTAAAGAGGGGAAATGCTCAGGTCCCCATATACCACACCAAGGCTCTGATAAGCTAATAGCAGAGTGCTCTTCCAAGAGTCTTTCTGAAAAATTAAGGAACACTAGTCTAAGAATATATCCTAGAATTAAAATTTTAACACGATGCCATCACCAAACAGTATACAGAAGAATCACTGTATTACATAGGATTGAACAGTACAAGAAAAGATTTAATTCTTTCTTTGCTTGATACTTCAAATCCTGTCTAATATCATGTGCCAAACATGCCCTAACCGCATAAAAAGCTGAGATAAAGCAAGGAAATGTGAAAGAACTCACCGTTGAAGCGCCCCAGCACTTTCCATAGTCAAGATACATGGTTCTTGAATGCAATCTTTGCCTTAAATTGTCAATAATCACCGAAATTTAAGCGCAGATCCCTACAGAAACAGCTCCAAAACTGACGACAAAGGTGCAGAGGAACGGAACTAGCACATATAAAGATGAAGTTATATTATGCGAAAACACCTAACAGCCACCGACTAATACCTCTGATTTCCAACTGGAAATAAATAAAAACAAGCAAATTTTTGCCCACTTTGCGCATTTCAGTACACTGATATTTCTTTGCACAATGCAAGAACCAACAACTCTAATTCCTCCCTATCAAATTCACTAAATAAATGTGAATGCCAAATAAATTAAAGCTCATCCATTTGCTGCAGTTCTTTCTTTTTTTTTGGTTGACAGTGAGAGTTAAGCATATGATGCCACACTCTGTGTTTTCCCTAAATTAAGGAAGAAAAGAACAACACGAAATGTATAAAGCAATTTAGATAAAGATAGGTTAAAAACTTTAAATCTAGAGAAATTCTTACAGTTTCCACATTTTCACACAGTTTACTACAAAAAAGGTGATGTAAAAAATGTGAAAAACACACATTAATGGTGTAAAGTGAGAGAATGTACAAAGGTTGTGGGCAAGAAAACCCAAATCACATGATTCAACTACAGCAGAATTATCAAATCAGTCTCACCAACCTGTGCCCACTGGAATAAAAGAGATTTTAGGACCATCAACGCCTCCTCCTTTATACACACTACTAATTTTTTTATAATATTAATGCTTTACCAGATGACTGATATGCCAAATTCCCACCAACTTGAAGGGATAGTACTGAAAAACTACTTTTAATTTTGTGGGTAGCCCACATTCTTGAAAGTTAATGGGCGAAGAAAAAGTGGTCTTTGAACTCAAGGTAAAAGAACGTCAGTCCACTTTTTAACTCAAGTTAAGTAATGCTATCAGTTTCACCAAATTCCAAATATGCAGGTAAAATTTTAATTTAAGTAAAGTAAATTGAATTAAATTAAAACCCAAAGGCCATCATTTTTGACAAATATATGATCAACTAAAGTTACCTCACGAAAAGGAAAAAATTGGAACAATTAAAGTGAAAGCTTTGATCACTTAAAATTTCCTTTTCCTGGAAATAAATCTGAGAGAAGAAAAACAAAAAAGTGAGATTTTTTTCAATTGATTGTAGGGTATTTCAGAAAAATATCTTCGTCACAGGCAACACCACGTGACTTCGACATGCATCCCTTGCCCACACCCTCTCTGTACAACTTTTGTACAGTCCACTGCTCGACAACTCTTACTATCTCTGGCTTCAGTTTTCTTATACAATAAGGAATGTCTCCCTCACAAAGTTTTAGGGACGGGGCGGTGAGAACCCTCAAAATTGGAGTTCAACCTTTACAATAAAGCTTCTTATACAGTATGGTATTGTACAAGCCTTCTCACAATTTGAGGGAGTCCACGTGAATTTAATGATTGTGGCCCTTTTTACTGTGAAAGGGGTGTAAGGACTGTACAGTAAGCACTACGGTTTCTTATATGCATCAGCAACATCTTTTACGTAGCTTAAAAGTTACTTTTTCTAACTACTTTCGCCACCTCGCTTGCCACATCTTTGTCGTCAATTTCAATTCAGAACGTCTTATTAAGTCGTCCTTTTCATGTCATGTCTGATTCTTCTGGTGAGTATATTTTTCCATTTTTGTTTCTTTATGTGATCTTTGACATATGCTAGAAAACTAGCCTTTGATGAAATGATTCTTTGATTATGAAAATAGAATCGAGTTAAGGGAACATAATGATTGATATTGGGGATGATTGAATACAGATACCTCGGAAGTCGGACATTATTTAATTCACGTCGGACCCTTGCACTTTGTGAGGGTAGATCACTTTGAATGTCAAGTATTTTCGGTTAAAGTGGCATTTTCTATGAAAATATTTAATCAATTATTCTGTCAAACTGGTTTGTGCTTAATGATTTGATGGGATGGGATGGGACTGAACCATTAAAAGCTAATATATGCACTAACAATTGTTAGTTGAATCCCTCCATGTGCAATATATTTGCTGTGAATTTAAAATATTTTTTCAAAAATTGTTAGAGATTAATAAACAAGGTAAATTTATTGATTTCGGAATTAATTATTTTTATTTTACATATAAATAAGCAAAACACAAGTTCAAAGTGTCTTCCCATAAGCAATTCCATTAAAAGCACTTGAAATTTCTCAATGTTTTCTCTTGCTTACCTTAATTTTGAATTAATAGGATGCTAAGTATATACATTAAAAAAATGATTTTGACTTAAGAAAAATATTAAACTTTCCAAATAAATTTGAATAATAAATCATCTCATGCTCAAACATATTCAATCTTTAATATTAGCAGTAGCCGTGTCAATTGAGTTGTCCGATAACAATATCAAAAAAAGATGAGTTCACTTTTGACGATATATCTCATATTCTCTACAATTGAATTCTGATTATCTAACTCAATTCCTTCAAATTACTTAAAAGTCGTATTCGGTGGAGTTTTTAGCTATGAATAGAATAATGACCAAATTTTCGATCATTATGCTGAACGAGAAGTACAAAATACAAAAATTGACATTGGAGCCCCAAAAAAATCTATTTTTTAATTAATGCTATAAAAAGAAATGAGGGGCATGCCCGGGCTGCCCTCTGACTATTTGCTTCTTCTTCTTCTTCTTCTTCTTTTTTCTTTTTTTTTTAATGTATTAATTCAGTATTAAAAAAATAAAAAAGTTATTCTCCCTAACTCTGCCCTTGAATACACATCAAATATGGAATAAAATTTCCTATAAATTGAAGAAAGACACCACTCACTCTATATCATGTTGTACTATAGAGCAATTAGAGAATTTCCAAAAAATTCTTTAAATATGATATGCTTTTCATTTTAAAAAGCCCTCTTTAAAATCATGTTTCAAGATATTCTTTAAATTAACATTTTAATTTAGGGCTCTATATAACTAAATGCATCCAAAATGTTTCAATTTTTAATGTAGAAAAATAATAAAATAATCAAGAGACAAACTGCTTAAAATAAAATATATAAAAAGAAACAATAGACATTTTTTTGGATTAGTAAAATTAAATGTTAAATATAAAGAACTTGTTAAAGGTATTTTAACGTTCTGAATTCTCTCCAAATAATAAAATATGCTCTTTCTACACCCTATATTTATGGCATTGGAGAATTTATTGGAGCAATTATTATTTGTAGAAATTTATATATGCATGTAAATGTTATCCTTATAGGGATATCCGTCCATTATTATCTTCTTGGGCTTCTCCTAATCTAACCATGCCACAAATTTTGAGAACTTGAATACAATCCACATACTACATTTATTACTTTCCCTTTGGCTAAGGGAACTTGAGCACGTGTTGCAATTTCTTGATTCGTCCAATTTGTTTGGAGGAAAATAATTTATACGTATTGCAATAAAATATGTTTTTATATTATCATGAAATTTTTAACTTTTAATAAAGATGGACCTTAGAGAAAATGAAAAGATTGTTCTTTTCTTTTACCAATAAATTTTCTTTTATTTCTAGCATAAAAATAATGACTAGTCTATATTGGGCAGAATTACTTCTAAACCTCGCCGATAAAAGAAAGATGTAAAAGAATTATAAATCCAAAAAGTAATCATTAGTTTAAAGATCCACGACATAAATCGAGTCATTGTATCTTATTCTTCCTTTCAGAATGATATCCACGCCATTTTTATTGCTAGATGACTCCATTCAAATAGTAGTATTCCTTAGGTTGTCATAGCCTCAAAGAATCAAGCCACATGGATAGTTGCTCGTACACCATGTTACCAATTGTAAAATCACGTTGGATAGAGCTTACCCTTAAAACGGATTAGCAAAAAGTGACAAAGACACAATTTAAATGTATAAACACGATACTATCTAACAGCTAAAACTTTTAATGAGATTGTTAACTTCGTATAATGCACGCTCAGTTGGTGATTATGTTATAATCAATTCTTGTCAAATGCATTTTTTGTCCATACATTTCATAGAACTTGCTCCTAATATTCTCTTGTTATCCACACATTCCGTATGGTAAAATCTAGCTATGTAGAAAATTAACTCAATCTTCATGTAAGCGAACATGATGACGACACAACTTAAATGGCTAATTGTGACAATCACTAACCCCTCAAGCTTTTAACTAAGACCGTTTACAAAAATAAGATATTCAATGTGTTATTGAGCATTAGCTTAATCACGTAAAACACAATTAAAATTATCAAGGTACATGACTATAATTTACCCAACTAGATGAGGTCAAACTAATGGAGCATCTTTTGAGAAAAAAACAATGGACCACAAACAAGAAAGAAATAGATTTATTCGTTGTTCAAAGATTCTGGTTTTGGAGGCAGTTCTAGTTTGTTTGAGTGTGGACTTGGGAAACAAACCAACAACGGGAATCTCCCGCGTGGATATATAAATATAACTCCTCAAATTTGGAGCTAAGTAAGAATTAAACTACTTTATTCAAATTCTTTTGACATAATGATTGACATTCTCTTATATGTACGTGAGTCTCGCGTGAATAAAAAAGTCCAAAAAAGAAGTTGGCCCCCTTCCATTGTGTCGACCAACCATTATGTCAAAAAAAAAACAATGATAATAAAATAAAATAAAATCGTCAACATAACATGGTTGGCTAAATAAATGCCTGTGAGATAATGGGAAAGTGATTTAGGATTTGCTAGATGTAAATTTTCTGAAGAGATGTATTTACTAATATTAAGATCATCTTCAATTGTGGTGTAAATAAATCTAAGTTGTGATTTAAATCTCCAAAATGGTCAAAAGTCTCTCTAATGTAGAGACGTAAAGGAAATGGAAATTGCATTTTTTGGCGGAAAATGTAAAGGAAGATGTANGTTTCCAAAGGGAAAAAAATGAAAAAATTGCATAGAGAAAATTTCATGTCTAAGAAATTATGTATGACCATTTCAAAAATAAGAAACAAGGTTTAAAATTTTAGGAATCAAATATTAATTAAATTTCATTTATGAAATAATTAATTAAATATATATTTTATTAATTAAATATATTAATGTCATAATTATATTTTATTTGATCACAAATTATCGAATTAATTGATCAAAAATTATTTCTCGGTCATAATTATTAGTCACGATTCAATTTTTTAGATCACATATTATCAAATTAATTGAACACAAATTATATATTCGATCATAACTTAATAATTGTGAATCATAATCACATTTTTTAGGTCACAAATTAAACAATTTATTGATTATAATCAACCAAATAAATGGTCACCCATCCCACCACCCCAAACCACCTTCAACCACCACCAATAGCATCGCCCTGACCACACCAACACCACCACCACCACCATCGACATCACCACCACCATAGCTTTAACCACCACACCAACACCGCCAACACTATCACCGTTGCGGTAAGCTCCACACAGATCAATGAATAAAGCTGCTACGACACTATCAGCCCCGAAATCTCTTGCCACTTCATTAGCCTCAACCAACACTTCTGCTCAAACCACAAAACATTCACCATTGCACATCGCTAGCAAACAAAAAGAAGCCTTGTCGACCGTGCCCAATCTTGCCCGACGCTGTATCACCAAACCTCACAGCGACACTATGAACGTTGCTCCAGCACTCAAATTAGGCCTAAAATCTCGCCACTTCATTAACCTCACTTCTACTCAAGCCACAAAACATTCATCATTCTATAGTGCCAGCAAACAGAGAGAAGCCTCGCCTGATACCACATCTTCGCTTCCTTTTTGTTTTGACCCCCTTCCATCTCCTCTCTAGCGTCTTCACTTGTGGTGATGGTGACGTAGAGAGTAGGGGATGTAGAGTAGATAGAGAATGGATTGAGGGAGAAAAAAATGAATATTAAAATTTCGGAGCGTGAAGAGATAATTAACTTAATTTTATAATATTATTATTTCATATTAAAAAGTTGTATTATATCTAATTTTCGTATATACAAATTATAATCTTCATTTTTGAAATGCAACCTTTAAAAGTAGGTCTATATGTAATTTCACAATTACATAACCATGAAGGTTTCAAGATATATATTCACAATTAACAAACCTGTAGACTTTTTTTTTTTTTTTTTTTTTTTAA
>NC_036237.1:23648351-23658292 GCF_002742605.1 Olea europaea var. sylvestris
ATCTAGCAATGTGTCAGGGCAATACATGTGACGGGAAATGTCACGTGGTATGACAAAATCAAATTCGTTCGTTTACTGTGAAATTATAATCCCTTCGTCAATATAATCCGATCAATTACGAGATATGGAGTTGTATCAATCTCAATCATCGATCATATCTTTCACTCCACTATTAAGTCAATATAAGTCGAAAACTCCTTTTCGACTTATGAGTACACCTTGGCCAAGGATTTCATCATCGACTTAATTGAATGAAACGCAGATCATAATCTCCTACTATCTAAGAGTGACGAATACTTTATCGATCAATCACAACCTTCATATGATTCTTGACATACCCGAACGATATCGTATTAGCGGCCCTTTTCAGAGCAACATCCAGCACCGCCAAAGTATAACTATCCTCATATAAGGTACTATGACGACCTCAAGTCAAAGGACCAATTCCACTACCGAACGTTAGAGATTAACCACTGACACTCAGATAGTTATCCATGTGGAATCTCTCGACGGGTCTCCAATATTTTGTTCCATAACAAAAACATCCACGTGTTCATTTAAGTGTCACCACACTTTAGCTTGTGAGATCAGCTACTTACTTCACTAGTAAAAAATGCCACACGTGATGGTCTATCCATAATAACGATATCCGTATCTCGTTATTACTTACGACCACGGATGATTTAAGATTCAATCAGATGTAATTTGTATCTCACAATCACAACTCCTTGTGATTAACAAATTACAAATATTTGAATCTACGGACTCTATTATTTATTTAATTGTCTATTAATTAAATAATAGATCTGTCATTTAATTACATTAATTATATATAAAAGTATTTATATCCAAAGTTGATTGGACCTAGGGCATAATACTTACAGATTTACGTGATTGTGGATGTCTTTCTACAGAATAACGTTGAACTCAACATAGAGTCAGAGACTAAAAACTGATGATAATAAATGTCTGAAGGCGTCTTATGTCTTTCATTCATATTGTGCTCTTCAAAGACTGAAAATTTCACCCCAAAAGTGCTGAATTAGAACCTTAGCATTTTGCAAGCAAGGGCAGACCAAAGTGTTTCAAAACTGTGCTATAGTCCATAATGAAGTTTTAGGCGGTTTTCTCTTTTTGAAATTCATAAAATTGTCTCATTAGTTAGACTCAGAAATTGATCTGTCTTCCTCAAAACCCCAACTGAAGCAAGTTATAAATTTTAACACTCTTCAATATTTTTAAGCAATCAAAGTTGTCACCTATTTGACTTTTCTACCATGCCAATCTACTAATCATTTAAATTGGATTTAGATTTCGTTTGGTTATTTCTGTTTGCTATGACATTATGCCATTGAGCCTTAATTTTTGTGATAAAAATTTTGATCGAAACTACAAAAAATTTCACGATGTTTTTATAATCGTGGAAAAAACTTTTAAGTTGAGCACAAGAAGCCAGCCAAGACATGGTTAGAGTTGGGCTAGTTTTGAGTCCAACCTGGGACCTCTTGTGAAATTTTTAGTTTAAAATTCAATTATATAAATAGTTAGTGTTGTAAATATAAAGTTACCCTTCTGTTCTCTTAAAAATATGGTAAAATTGATTTTTTTGGTTGATTAACGGAGAAACTGACAGAAAATGGACGGAATGACTGTTTGCCCAATGGAAGGTGTAATTAAGGGTAAAAATGTCAAAAACGAATGTTGGCACATTTTGCACAATAATAATAAAAGTTAAGGACGTTTTGCACAGAAAATTGACGGAATGGCTATTTGCGCAATGAAATGTGTATGGGTAAAAATGCCAAAAGTGAAAAATAGAGACGTTTTGCATAATAATAATGAAAGATAGAAACATGTTGTGTTAATTACCCATAAAAGTATTGCTTGTTGAGAATACTGGAATTTGTTTTTGAGGCTTGGGAGAAAATATGCATTTTGAAGTTTCTTTCCAACAACCAGATAGCAAACCATTACAGTCAGATGAGGTGCAGCCGACAAGTAGCAAGCTGTTTGGAGTTGACATAAAAATTTTGTCTGCGTCCAAAAACTAACATAGTGGTTTGAAATTTTGAGTGAACTTTGGACAAAATGTGGATTCAAGAACAAAATATTGAAGAGAACAAAGAGATCAATGTGACTTTTATTATGTGTTGAAATAATTATGGTACACAAAGATTCCACATTAGCCACAACTAGGTTACATCACATGTTCACGAGTCATGTGTACTTGTATGATCATACCTTAACTATCTATGTACAGTTGAAGCGAAACACGCCTTGACCGTCAAAGTACCATTTACCAGTGAAATGTGCACGATCATATCATTTAACTAAAAACACAAAAAAGGTCTCTAACACCGAAAGGTCTAAAGGCCTCGGAATAAGCCTTGGATATGGACAAAAACTTTTAGTATGGACCTGACACAAGCAACATAGACTTGAATACAATAAATCGATGTGTGCATATAATGAATTGCTTGACAGTGTTACAAGAACACAGACCTCATACTCTTGAAAATTGGACTTATTCTTACTTTCAAGTTTCAACACAGCGATAAAAAATATCAAATCATAAAAATGATCAAGATGCCCCTAAAACGTCTATTTATTTACACAACTAAAAAGGGTTGAAAATCTAAGATCTAATCTTTCACTCTTTAAAATATCGCATTAGACCAAAGCAAAATTAAGGGCGGGCCTTCTCTAAAATTCTAACATTCTTCGATCGAAAATCACTTTCGATCAAAATCTAGCCAAAAACTCTTAACTTTTTTTTTCCAGCAAAAACTTTCGCTACTTAACAATTCAAAAAGCCCCAAAGAAGGCGTAAAGCCCTACGGAAATTTAACAGAAAATTTGACCTAAACTTTGAAAATTCATATCCATTTCTTAAGGCCAACAACTTCAGAGAGGGAATGGAGAGAAAAAAAGTTCAAAGAAATTAGAGAGAAAAGAAAAAGAAAAAAAAAAAGATGAAGAATTGTATAAGGGCATGCTTGGGAGTTTTTTCCACCAATTTGGGGTGTCACCGTTTATGAGGGTTTGGAAAATTTGATGCTCTCTGGGGTTTTTGGGCACTGATTTTTGATTGTTTAAAAATCACCAAGAATCTGTTTAATGTAATTTTGACCAATTTCTTCAACCCACCAAATCGATGAGTTTTGATCGTTTCTCATATTCCCTTCTAATTTTATCCTTTATAAAATAATTATTTCCAACCAACGTATTTTCTTTAAAATTAACATGTAAATATATTAACTAATATAATTATTTATAAGTAACAATAATTAAATATTACTTATAAGATAAGAAAAATTATGAAATAATTAAAAATTACTTATAAGTAAAAAATTACTTTTATATAAAAAATTTGTTTGTAAAACAAAAACACTACTAATAAAATATAAAAATTTACTTATAAGTAAAAAATTCACTTAAAATTATTTAAAGTATAAAATTAACTTAGAGTTTTAAGTAAATATTTAACTTTATTTAATATTTAAGATAAATATTAACTTATTATGTAAAAAAAAAAAAAATTATTTACAAGTAAAATATTATTTATGAGTAAAAACAATTTATATAAGAAACTACAAATTGAAAATTTTAGTAAGGGATATATATTTTAGAACTGATGGATAATAAACTCTCAAGAATCGGTTGGACAGTTTTAAAAATTGCTACTAAAATCCTTCAAAATTGATCGGCTCATAAAAGTTTAAAATCGATACGCTTATAACTGGTCCTCCAAAGCTTCCAAACAGGTCCTAAAGGTTTTCGAATATTATTTGGTTACATGTACTGCTGAAAAGAAAAAAGTAAAGAAGTGTATTCAATTGAGATTTTTGAAAATTTTGATGGACTTTTTCTTTAAGTGATGACTTATGTGGATTTCGTATATCTTTTATAGATTTGTATGGAATAAGTGGAAGTCTTTCATAGACTTATATGGACTTTCATTTTAAAATTTTTGTAGACTTTATAGAATTCAAAAGATTTTTGAAAACTTTAATTTGAAATAGAATTCACGTAGATCTAATACAATGATGAGAAATTCTCATATACAAAGTATTGGTTCCCACAATTCCCCTTTTCCTTTCCATATAATAAAAAAAATTTAAAAATAAAAATTTAAGACCTTAATTAAATAAATAATAATCAAAATTATACATAAATGATAAAAATTAAGCGACTGTTTGTTGCACATTTTATCAAAAATGAGAATGAGAATGAGAATTCCTACCGTTGGGCATATTTCTCACAGCAAAATGTGAGATGAGAGTTAAAGTATTTATGGCAAGTGGGCCTCAGAAACGGGTATATTTTTTCCAGAATGGAGGAAAAATGTGCAACAAACAGGCTCTAAATTTAATATTCAATATTATTAATATAATATATTTTTAAAAATAAATAAAAATCAATATATTTAAATTTAAATATAAAATTTTATAATTTAATGAAAAATAGATATTTTTCAAACAAAATGAATGAAATTTATTTTTACAAGAATCTAATTTAATTTTTTCATAGAAAATAGAGATAAATAATAAGAAAGAGAGAGAGAGAGATGAATGAAAATAAATTTAATTAATAGAAAAAAAATTTAATCATACCTCTAATGTTCGTAAAAGTTAAAAGGAAAGAAAGACTATATATATATTAGTAAAAAAATTTGAGATTTTATATGAGTGATTTCTAATTAAAAGTTAGTACTTTAGAGACTTTTAAAAGTCATTAAAATTTAAATATCCAAAAACGTATAGAAATTTCTAAAAAATCTCAATTGAATACATCATGACTTTTAGAGACTTTTTAAAAGTCTCAATTAAATACATCAATGCTTTTAGATAGTTTCGAAAAGTCTACATTTAATATCTCTAAACTTTTTAAATCTCATAAAGTCAAAGTCTCAATTGAATACACTCTCCTAAGTAAAAAAGATTTGATGTTGCAAAAAATAAGGAGTTAATCAAGATTGTGTTAGAGCCTAATTTTTCAAATTTCAGTTTTTGTTACTGTTAATATTAATTAATACTAAATTTATTTATAGAAAAGAAAAATATGTGATTAATGCGTTGGAGACTATTATTCCAAAAGTTACAACATTGGGAATATTAACTAGAATTCTAGTAAGTAGTAGCAAAGTTGTTTGGGCATAATATTCTCAAACGGGCTAGCGAACTTAAGATGGGCTCGTTATACGCCCAACTTCTAAAGGCCCTCGTATAGGGAAATTATATAACGTTTGCTAAGGCCCTATTTGATCCATTTAGGAAAAAAAATATTCTTAAACAGTTATTTGACATCATTTCAATTACATATTCTTCAATAACATAATGGTACAAATCCAAAATTTTTCTTATATTTAACCACATATTTTTTATCATTACACTATTCAAAAATACATTTTTATGAAAATAATGTGGTTCAAACAAGGGCTAAGTATAATTAAAAATTATATTTTTAATAGATTAAGTTGATGAAAATGTATTATTGAAAAGTTATGAGCCATATAAATTTATGTTTAAAATTAATTATTGAATTTGACATAAATTTTAATCCATACAAAACATGGGCAATATATTATCTCCTTTAATTCTTTAGCCCTGTTGTTTTGGATAAAAGTTAATTTTTTAGTAGATTTTGATAAAGTTAAAAAAATATGTTGTTGAAAAGTTGATAAAAGTTATGAACACCATGAAATGCGTGACTAAAAATGAGTTTGAAATAATATGAGTTATATGAAATGAGAACCAAATATTAACTCTCTACTTAGGAAAAAAAAAAAAAAGGGAAAGAAAAATTAGAAAAAAATAAAAAATAATAACGTCTCTTTCCTCTCCAAACCTCACACCCTCCCCAACCCCTTTTCACCATTCTCATCCTCTTCACCTTTGCCACCTTCATCCTTTAATCCACCTCATTTGTCTTCTCCATTGATTGCTCCATCCCTATCCTAGCATCCATCTCTCACTTGAACTTTCCCGTCATCTTGTCTGGAAAATAAGGTCGTTCGCACTTATAACTACATCCATAGCCTCTATCAAGTCACTCGAAATTCCCTATACCATCACTGACATTTGTCTACATAAAATCAAATAAAACATCAAACGTAGTAGAACGTGGGTGCACAACAGGTGAAGGTTAATGCTGTGTAGGAGACTAACTGAAGGATAGAGACGGAGATCTATGTGCCACATGACGACGCACCTATGAATATAAGAAAAGTAAAATTATTACAATTTCATCACAACAAATAATAATAATTATAACTATAAATAAACATACCTCTTTAGCAGGTGTCTGTAGATCGGTATCACTCTAGGTGGAGAAGATGATGTGCATGGTGGCAGAGATCATCCTGCAATAGAAGAGAGCTCATAAACAAATAAGAAAATTTGAAATTAGTACAATTTTATCATATTCACTATAAAAAACGAAACTATAAATATGCATACCTTCTTTTCAACAAGATAGGAATCGATGATTGATCTTTTTCTCTAGGGGAATGTACAATCCTGGACTTGGCTATAGCGGTATGCTCTATATGAACTTCAAGCAAACGTATGACATTTCGACACATTTTAATTGTCATATTTCGAATTGATATACGAATATAAATATAAAATGTACATATACTCACTCAAAAATCATCATCGATAAGAATAATATCTTTTGCATTAGGGATATCCGTCGCCTACCCATTCAGCATCTCGAGATTCTCATCTAGTCCTTCATTATTGCCCATTTGATTGTCAACATCACATTAGATTCACAAGATGATACTAGTGAAATTTATTAGCATTACGTATATAAGGATTTATCTTTTACCCACGATCAATGGAAACTCATAGGCATCATATTTGCGAGTAGCCTTCGACAACTTGGCCGACATCTTATCTTAAAATCATGCATTGTATCGATAAATTGTTGTTTCTGGAGTATAAATTTCTCCTTCCAAACAATCTAACAGAATTACCTTAACGTAATTTTGTATAGTGTAACAACACGATCAACAAGATAAAAAAAGGTTAATTCGAGCCCTCCAATTTCACTATGTTTCTTTAAAACGAATTTTACTACCTTCGACGGTGCTAAAAGTGTGCAACAATCGTTTCCTATGATAGAAGGAATTTCGTCTTCGATAGAAGCAGCACAACAATTTGTAGGAGTTTCAACAAATGCAATGAAGTGTTTTTACTTCGAAAATAATATCAGAACGAGAGAGAGGGAGAATGAGATTCACAACAAAGAATGTTTGCAATGAAAATTATGTCATTTTTCTGGCAATGGGGTAGGCTATTTATAAACTTGTTCATGACCATTCAAATATCTTTCAGAACAGTCGTCACTATTCAAATAGCTCGATTCAATATAGCACCTATTCAGTTGGTTAATGGTTGACTGTTCCAGACCAAAAAAATTACCGGAGAATTAAATTTCATTAAGTACCTAATATTTTGATTATCTACAATTTGGCCCAAAAATTTTGTCCAAAAAGTTAATATAACGCAAGGACCCACCAGCACTTGAACGCAAACCCAGACTTGTGCCAAGTCAGTTGGCGACGGTGCGCGTGTAGGTTTATAATCAAACCTGATAGGATATAGATTTCCCCCTTATAAACACTATTGGTGCCTCTTGGGACCCCAAATCAATTCCCAAACTTTCACCATATAAACCAAACCAAAATTTCCTAACTTTCTTATGTGGGATAAGTATTTGACAAATCAAATTATTTATTAATTCATAGTTTCAAGGGGATTATTTTGACATTAAATATTTCATTCAATTCTAAATGGTTTTCGATAGGCAAATATATCACGTTAATTATCTCGCGGAGTAGAACATGAATATGCTAGGTCCCGTTAAAATTAAAGTAAAAATCCCACTGAAATTTAGGCTCAAAATTGACATATTTCAATAACCATTTTCCAACATAAATTACATTCGATCTCATGGATATGTGTTGAATATATCTACGTTGTTTACTACACCCAAGAAATATAGATCGATCAATGTCTTATGGTGTTACATCTTAACACAACTTCTAGGATATATACCAAACTGAGCTTGTATTTTTCCTCCATCATGATGCGTCCGTCATCTGCATTTTTCAGCTACACAGGAGTAACGGTAGACTTGTCTCTAAAATACTCATTCAACAACATTTTGGTTCGATGAATTTTGTGCCTAAATTCTTCTTCACCAACCTAACTAGTTTAATGGTCGGTGTCGGTGAAGAACACATCTAGAAATTTAAATTCACAATCAATTTAAAACCACAATGCACAAATTTAAACTTTTATAATACATATATACAATTTCTAACCTAAAACGAATTAAAGGAAGAAAAATAACCATAAGTTTGAAAAAAGTTTGATAGGTCGTATTCTAACCTTGAAATGAGACATGTACTTGTTTTCAAGATTAACTGATGTCAAAGAAGAGTTCCCCCACAATTTTGACTCAATATTTGAATTCCTAGTCTTCGATCTTATGGTAGGTGATGAAATTTATGCCCCGCTTGGTCCCCTTTATTTCAAAAATTTATCAATCACATAATATTCAATAAAATAATATTACATGTAAATCGAAAATTTTTACATTTTTTTTTTCAAACATACATTTTCCAAAAAATACTATTTCAAAAATTATAATTGCCATGTAATGGGACGAGGGCTTATTTATTTTACAGTGGGTTTTGGGTTATGTGAGGGTTTAGAATTGAGAGGCGTATATTGAGTAATTTCATTTAAAAAATATATATATATTTTAATCATATTAGTAAAAAGCATTTTGGGTAAAATAGTCCTGTCATTGACCATTTGCTACTAATTCCTCAACTATATTATTTTTAAAATATTTTTCTCACTTTCCTCGATAAATTGACATATCAAGTTTCGACTTTCATCTCACTTCTAAACTAAGGAATGACTTGTTATATTAGTATTGGTTGTCTTCTATTGGGATTTAATGGAATACTGAAACTTTGTCGCTTACCTATTGAAATTGATTGTATTTTAATAGTTGAAATTATTATTTGAAATATATTAATGTTCATTTATTTATTAAATTTCATATTAAACAATTATGTAAAAAATATTTTTTTCCTCCTTAACGGAGATAAAAATTGCAAATTAAAAACAAAAAGAAAAATAGAATAAGATAATAATAATAATTAAAAGAAGTGAAGTGAATATTTAATTATTATTATTGGAGAATGTGAAAATATTTTCAGAATTCAGACATCGGCATTCGATACTTTTGTCGGGACATTCAACAGATGACGTGTTGTGTTACCACTCGACCGGCCGGCCCCTCTCCTGTGCACGTTATTCCATGCTACTACCCACGTCAGTACATCCCCCTTGCCTCATAACTCTCTCTTCAAGTTTAACTTCGACACCCTACGCATTAATGTGATTTTGTGTCCCCCCGCCTCCTTTTGGCCTAATTTTTAAGTCCTTGGAGATTAAGATTAATGAGCTGTTTGAACCACGTTATTTTAAAAAAAATACATTTTTTAATAGTAATTTGAAATCATTTTAATCACATATTCTTAATAATATATTACACGTAGATAAAAAAAAATTTCTTTATTTTTTAACCACAATTTCCCATCAATATACTATTTAAGAATGCATTATTATCAAAATAATGAGGCTCAAATACCTCCTAAATTTTTAATAAATTTTAATAAAAAATTTTGAAAAGTGTAATTGAAAAGTTATGAAATCCAAATAATATGTTGTTAAAATTGATTGTTTGATTTTTAGAATAAAATCCGATTTAAATCACAAGGTATAAACCTTATTTTCCTATCAAACTCAGTTTTGATCATATATTTTATATATTTTTTTTTCAAAATTTAAAGATCTTATTTGGAGATAAGCCCTTCTTTGTCTCCATTATTTCAAAAATATTTTTCTCTATCTTAT
>NC_036237.1:23658596-23667891 GCF_002742605.1 Olea europaea var. sylvestris
TCCATGGAAAATTCATCCAATCAAACGAGACCTATATGTCATCTGAGAGGACTTGTAATTTGTGTTGTTTTTGGTATATATTTCTATATATTTGTAAACTACTGTATTAACCTAATCATTTGGAAGCAGGTTAGGTTTTACACGAAATTTGATTAGAAGTCAATTTTGAGAATCATATCTCCTATCTCTTTGGTCGTTTTTTCATTAAAATTTAGACACATTCTTACAATTTGGTCTTGCAGGTTAAATGAGGTTTTAGCATTTTAAAATTATGGTGAAGTGTCAAAAATTTTATTTGAATGATAGAAAAAGAAAAATATCAAAATTTTATTTATGGGACATGTGATGTGACAATATATGTGACTTCCAATTTGATCAATAATTGACTTTGTTTAGAGAAGATTGCATTTATCGCAATGTTATTTAGTGCATTTCGTAGTAAAATGAAACCTTACAAACTAGTAATTTATAAGTTCTTTTCCATCATACTTATTTTGTGACGTGGCCGTTTGAAAATTTCACCAAAATTGTTCGTGCGACGAACCATATAACTTTATAATGCCTGTTTCTTTCGTGAAGTTTATAATTTTTAATATGAACAAAAAACATAGTTGATAACATAATTGTTATGGGGATGAATTTTACTTTGATTTTAATTAATTTATTAGTGTTTAAGGTGTTTATTTTAATAGGTTGACAATTTGAAATGAAGTCTCATGTCTTAATAGAGTATAAAGTTCATTAAGTTTAGACGAACAGTTCCCTCCATCTTAAACTTGAATGAGCATTAACAATTCAAGATTGATATGATGAAATGAACCATCGTCTTGTAGTATATGTTAAACATTTGTCATTATTCTTAACATTTTAACGTTTTAAAATAGATAGATACTTAAGTCTTAATAATAGTACTATCTAATAACTAATAAAACAGACGCACTACACTTACAGAAAATAATTCTACAGATAACACACTGTTCATGGGTTGGGTGATTATATTTTTTCAATATAAAACTCAAATGGGACGCACCCCATATGAGTCTTTTGAATTTATTCTGTTACAAAAATTCTATACAATCAGAATTTCTCCTAATAAAAAGGTCTTACCCCTAATATTAAATAATTAATATTAATTTAATCGAGAAAAATCTTTGAAGTGGTTGATATATCTTCTATAATAAACCTCTTATCTTAAAGCATAAATACATTAAATAGTTGGGACATATGTGCAAGACTAAAACGTGAAGCTATTTCAAACTCGAGCCGCCCTTCATGAACAAAAAAAATTGTTTACAAACCTTTTACATGATACACTTAACATGGAATTGGTGGATTATTTTTTGAATTATTTTATTTACATGGGTCCCACTCCCCGTGTAAGTAACTGGAATTGTTCGATCAAGAAAAATTTTGTACCTTCAAACTCAGTTATTTAAGGTCCTGCATCGATTTTACATTTTTGGTAATTATATTATCTTCGATTTTAGTCATTTAAACTCAGATATATATATCTACTTGGCATATGAACATGAAAATTATAAGTAATGTAACTTTACAAGAATGATCTCGAACAAATACTTTACAAGTCCAATTGGAAGAATTTCGTTAATATGCAATACACTTTTTACTTATTTTATTTACCTTAACAATTTTAACTAAAAAATAATCTATCTCGTATTTTATTAAACTTTAAACCAGTGAAATTAATAGACATATTTTATTTCCTCCAATAATTATTTATCCTTTTTTGTTTTCAATCATCTTTATGTTCATATATTCGCGTTTTGCACTCGGATTTTATTTTGAACAAGATTAAGTTATTGTTTGACAACTATTAAAACGAAACTCCTTTTTTATTTATTTATTTTCAATTATACATATTTATAATAAAATAAGTTGCATGTAAACCTATTTTTCTTTTCTTTTTTTATGTTATTTAATCACATATTCTTCAAAGATTTACTATTTAAAATATCATTTTTTCAGGAAAAAACTCCACATTAATGATTGTCTACAGATGCTAAACGAACAAAATGATATTTTTGTCTATATTTTTGACAGATGATCGGCAAACCATGCCAATTTTTAAAAATGTTGACATCTTATTTGTTAAGATACATGTTTCAAGTAACGAAAACAAGACAGAAATTTTGGCTCCTTTATAATGCCTTTCTACGTCTTGACTTCACAAGAAAAAAGAATACAGTAATAAAAATTGAAAAAGAATAGAACTCCAAAATTGACAGAAAATAAATAAACAAAAAGTTGGTGGGCGGTGGTGGGTATGGGGTTGTTGAGCCTCGACGAAACCAGTTACCAGCAAATAAAAAACTAGACATTTCAAGACTGGCCAAACAGTAGACATTTCACATACACTGTTCAGTCTTCAGTTCTTATCATATGCTATACACCTGGTTAAGGATCAACTGTTGATACAGTTCCTCATCAGATAGAGAGATTTCTAGGGTTAAGCCGAAGAGCCAAAGACCAAAGGACCTGAACCAAACCCTAGCCCCGTACAAACCGAATCTGTAGAGGTACTAAAACTCTTTTCTTCCATATCTTTGCTCAGAAACAGAAACAGCAGTTTGTACTTGTACTATAAATGCCCTCCCACATATTATGATTATCTGCAAGGTCAACTGTTCAAGGTTTGGTTTACATGGCTAGAAATCAGTTTCAAAGTGTATTCATCTTAGATCTCCATTTGGGTTATGTTGTCTGTCTAAATAAAGCCTTTTCTGGGTAAGATCTAGGGTTTCTGCTGCTTCCGTGGATTGTGGGTTTACTTGGAGAAGAAAATACTATGTCAATTTAAGGTGTGCAAAAATAGAAAAATGTTTACTGTGAACTTCGGGCCTGAACAAGAAAATTAACCTATACATATACATACACTTTGTGTTGCAATTTCTGTTTCTATTACCCAGAGTAACGGAAGGGTGCTGGTTGGTGCATTCAAGAATTATTTGATTTTAGTCCTTTTTAAAGATAAACAATTTAGTTGAAAAGGGATGGCAAATAGGTGGTGGGCTGAAAATGCGGTGATGAATTCGATGTCACTATCTTCTGCTCCGTCTCTCCACTTAAGAAACCCTGATGAAGATGAAAATGCTGGATTGAACCGCCGTGGACAGCGGCGGAGGAGGGAGCAAGAATTCTTGGACACAACCACCAATGCATCAAATAGCAGTGGAAGCAATACCAATCAAAACCCTCGCTCAATCAACCAAAACCCCGAAGACGGAGATATCCGAGAAAACGAGCATGAAGCTGAAGATAGTGAGAATCCTGCTGGAGATCTCGAAATCTCGGACCGTAGTGGCTCGGGCGGACGCCGGCCTAGAGGAAGGCCACCTGGGTCTAAGAACAAGCCCAAACCTCCAATTGTGATTACAAAAGACAGTCCTAATGCGCTTCGAAGTCATGTCTTGGAAATCAGTAGTGGCAGCGACATTGCCGAGATGATTTCAACCTTTGCGCAGAGCCGTCGCTGTGGTGTCTCAGTTTTGAGTGGCAGTGGAATTGTGACCAATGTTACATTGCGCCAGGCGGCTGCACCTGGTGGTGTGATAACTCTTCAAGGTCGATTCGAGGTATTGTCGTTATCCGGGGCATTCTTGCCGGCACCATCTCCACCAGGAGCCACCGGACTCACGGTGTTCTTGGCAGGTGGTCAGGGGCAGGTGGTCGGCGGCACTGTAGTGGGTGCATTGAGAGCATCTGGTCCCGTGATGGTAATTGCTGCTACATTTACAAATGCAACATATGAAAGATTGCCTCTAGAGGAGGAGGAGCCGGTGGCCACTCAAGGAACGCAATTACAGCCAACTTCAGGAGTTAATACTGGAATAAGTGGTGGCAGGACAGGATCTCAGCCACAGGGTTTGGCTGCTGATCCGCCATCATCGTCCATGTCTTTGTATAACCTGCCACCGAATTTGCTGCCCAACAGTCAGATGCCGCTTGATGTTTTCTGGGCTCCGTCGCGTCCTCCACCGTCTTATTGAGGCCTGCGGAATTAATGTGGGAAAGCAAGAGAGTATCGTTAATTCATGGTAGTTTTTCTGAACGCTTTTGAAGTTCTTAGGAATCAAGAATCAAGGTTAGACTTTCTTGACGCTCTTGTATTCCATGTAAATCGCATTTCTGAGTCTGACTAGTTTGTTCGACCCCAACCCTCCTTAAACTTTATGTCTTTATGACTGCATCTTATGAGACTACTGTTTAATTTACATCTTCTCCGAGCTACTTTGGCTGGAACTAACCATGTCAAATAATGTGTTGAAGATAATTGGAAATAAATTGCTGCATCTTATCTATACTAGCTCAAGCTTTTCGATTGATTAGTTTGCTGATAAATGTCTTATATTTAATTCTCGACACTAAAGTTTTAGGTTCACATATTGGCACCAGCCATTCATGAAATTGTTGTGCATGAATTAGGTTTTTAATTTAAAAAAATAAATTCGTCTTGAATGTGATGAGTGTGTTTAAAAACAAATTTTACCTGTATACAATTTGTCTTCTTGCTGATAACTTTTGTTTTTGGAGTCGTCAGATTTGGTTGTCTCTTGAAGTGTCCCAACAATATTATCATGTTTGGAAATTTCCTCGCGTTAACTTGAAGAGTATAAGTCCCACATCTAAGGGCATATGTTGGATTTAATTTGCCTGAAATTTAATGGTTAAATAGACAGAAAGGCCACTCCTTGTTCCAAATCCATCATTTAACTGAAGTTTGTTCCAAATTAGTAAACATCAAACCAAGAATTATGTTTCCCTCTTCTTCCATGAGTTAGTCAAAACTCTGGGGATTGCTGATAGGGCAAATGATAGACATCAAACATGACTTCTAAACTATGTTTGTATGCTATTAAAACAAACACCATAGTAGGGCTACATTCTTAAAAATCGATTCAATTCTCCTACAAATTTTAGTGTTGATGAGCAGCTTGACAATGGAGCGAGTTTATGGTCATGAAGTCCTTGTAGGCGCAGTGTACGGACAGTTCTTGTTCTCTGGCCTGTTGGGACATATCCCGCGATTTACCTTCTTCACAAAGCACTAGGAGTTGGGCTGTGGGGGTCCTCAAGGTTGGGGTTCAACATATTTTTTTTTTTTTGAGTTTATGGTCATGAAGGCTATGGTTGATGTAACTTTAAGGATTTGTTTGGTAGTGATTTTGAGAATTGAATTTTTTATCATTAGAGAAAAAATTTGGATTCAATCTGTGAGAAAAGAAGTAAAAAAGGATGGCTAGAAGAGTGAAATGATAGTCAAAAAATTGATTGTTTGATGTGAAAATTCTATACCAAACATGCGTCAGATATATGATCGAAGGGTAAAGTTCATGGACTGTTTGTTTTCTGGACCCAAATGTGCATTTACTAGTATATAGACTATAGAGAAGGATTTGATGTAGATTTCTAGAGTAACTACTAGAATATTATAGAACTCTAATGAATTGGTGTGTACTGTGTATAATTCATCTGCATTTTCTGGAAAAAGGTCGTTTCAGTTCAAATCAGATGAAAAGCAGTTCCATTTTGAAGACTTTGCTATCACGTCGCTGTGGTTAATGTGGGTGGTTCCCGAGATAAAGTCTGATTTTTCTGCAACTTGATCTTGGAAGCTTTTGCTTTTAAGACCTGTCAATTTCTATAAATCGACAGCTTTTGAGTATTATGTAGCTACTTAATACTTTGGACTCTTTCAGAGCCTTCAATTCATTCCAATCCTGAGGGCAAAATCCTTGTTTGTTTTATCCCCAGACTCCAAAGGGATGAGAATGGTGTTGTTTAAGAGGTGGCAAAAAAAGTGAGTAGCTCGTCGACTCTCGGCCCATGGGCAGCTGGGCTTGTTTCCGGACACAAGTATGAACCGACCCATGAGCCTAACTCTTAATGGGCTCGTGGGTACATGAAAGTCTCTACACATGCACAATATATCATAAATAGGTTGCAGGGGCCAAACTCTAGTAAATTCCATGTTATGGAGGCGGAATTTAGCCTGGTTTTAAAGATTTTTTAATCCAGTCCTGGCTCCGCCCTGTCATGTTAAATGATTTGAAAGTTTTAAGTTTATGCTCTCAAAGAGTTCACATGTACTCTCTTTAATTCTTGTCTTGGATAATGGTCATCCTTTGCATAATAATGGTGATTCACTGCATAAACTGATAATTACAAAACTAGTTGCGTGGGAGGCGAAGAGGTGCTTCTGGTCACCTTTTCCCATATGGTGATATAGGATTGCTATTTTTATTCGGTTGTGAACTATAACACTAGTAACTCTGTGATTTGCTTAATTTTTTACGTGTTTGAGCTCCAGAATTGGTAATTGATCCCTGACTAACGTTTGTTCAGCTTTATATTTGAAAAATTGTCATGCATTTTGCACATTTTATGTTAGCTCCTTAGTTGTCATCTCCTGGTTTCGAGTATACCAATTCTTTAGGGATTTTTCTGTTTGTACAATGGCACCCTGGTATACAAGCCCTCTCACAGGATGAACTATAACACTAGTAACTCTGTGATTTGCTTAATTTTTTACGTGTTTGAGCTCCAGAATTGGTAATTGATCCCTGACTAACGTTTGTTCAGCTTTATATTTGAAAAATTGTCATGCATTTTGCACATTTTATGTTAGCTCCTTAGTTGTCATCTCCTGGTTTCGAGTATACCAATTCTTTAGGGATTTTTCTGTTTGTACAATGGCACCCTGGTATACAAGCCCTCTCACAGGACGGAGGTTCACGACGAATAAAAAAATCATGGGCCCCTATTCTTAAGAGGGGATATGTACACCGAGGTGTCTATATAGCATGTCTCATTCTTTAGACCCTGAACAGAGGTTTATTTTAAGAATTTTATTGTGATATTGAATGCTACTTGTTGATACATGTTTTTCGTCCTCTATTCAATTCGTCGATTCATTTAGCTTTTGACTTTGGTTCATGTTTATAAAAACTAACTCAAATATTATGAAGAACTCTTGAGTATTATTTATTTATCATCAATGATATTATCTATTTATACTTTAAACTATTTATAAAAATGCTTTTGTTGATTTGTGAAAAATAAATTATTCATAATTTATTTATTTTTTATGTAAAGGAAGATGGTTGATGAAATGTCGTTCTACTTTTTTTCTTGATGGATTTGCTCACAGTTGTCTCAAACTTTTATATTCTTTATATGTTAGTCATTTTGGATGGATTCTGTTCAATATAATCGTTAGTTTGGTGTTGGGTTTCACTTTCTTTTGAAGATGATTTGCATATTTATTTTAACCTTTCAAAAGTTGTGATTCTCATTCGATACCTAACTAATTTTTTTGTCTTATTTTTGTTTCCAACCTTTGAAATATTAGAAGCAAGTCTCTCTGATTAATATATTTTTAATTAGGAATTTGTATATTTTAAATAATTATTAATTATACAAAATATTAAAAAAAAAAAAAAAAAAAAAAAAACAACCTGATGTTCGTCATTTTCTATTTTGAAATACGAAAATTGCCCTGCTTGAGAATATTAAATGTAACAAGTTAGAAGCATCACAGTCTTTCCCTCAAGATTTTTAATTGACTGCAGATAAAGCAGTCAAAAATGGTTGGCATAGTGGTGCCCGTTGATCGTAGAACGTTCGGATTCTTAATTATGATTTTGGGAGGGCGCCCAAACAGTGGCTACATAGTTTAATCACACCAAGCACGCATTTTATATTCATAATCAGAAGTTTTTATCTCTGGAAGTTTCAAGTATGTAACCTTACCTTCTAACTCTTCTAGCCATCCACATGTATTTTGACATTCGTGTTCCTCGTCGAATGCCTCTCCCAGAACAGAAAAAAAGATAATAATAAAAAATAAAAAATAAAAAACTAAGTCCTTGTTTAGTCCCCATTTCTTGAGACTTTTTTTTTCCTAATTTATTCTCAACCCCACATGGGATTGTTTGAGCCCCATTTTTCTAGAAAAATATAATTTTGAAATATTGTTATGATAGAAAATATGTGGTTTAAAATAAAGAAAAAAAATTTGGATTTGTCTGTAATATTATTTTTATTGAAAAACGTGTTGTTGAAATGATGTCAAATCACTGTTAAAGAATATATTTTGATGAAAAAAATTAGGCTCAAACAAGGGCTCAATAAGACTTATAAACCTTTCAATCCTATATATATTTCACTAATTTTTATAAAAATCTACTAAAAATTTAATTTTTGTCCAACCTAAATAGGGGTTATGTCCAAATCCAGAATAACTTTGAAATTGCTCGATCTCTACTAAAAAGTGTAAATATTAGCTTTTTAAGACATGTTTAATATGAAACTTGAGTATTATGTATAACATGAAGACGAATAAATTTTTGTATCTAGTATTTCGTCTAAAATTATTTAGAGGGTGTTTGAGACTCATTTTCATGTAAAAATGCATTTTAAAATAGTAAAATGATAAGACATGTGTGATTGAAAAATGAGGAAAAGTTTTTAATTTACGTGTAATATTATTTAATAAAAAATGTGTGATTGAAAAGAAGAGAGAAAAATATATTTGAAAAAAATTGGTACCAAACGAGACTTTAATTTAACATATTAGGCATGTCATACGATACTCCTTTCATGTCCATACTAAGTTAAAAGTATGCACCAAACGAAGAAATCAAGATATATTATCCAGGCTTTGTAGTAGCACAAGGAAGATTTTGGCTCAGTTTTAGGCGCTAAAATAGGCATTCAAACGAATGTGGAATCATTAATCAATACGTTGTACTTACATTTATTTATTATTCTTCATGCTTAAGAAATATAACCCACACATGTGATTTCAAGCTTAATAATAATCTCTTTCACTTTTCGATATATTGAACTCAACAAATTAACACACACAAGATAAAGATGTAAAAAAGTCAACGTTATACCACTCAAAAATATATATGTAACACTACTGCAATTTAACATCATTCCCCATTTTAACGAAGGGAAAAAATGATATATTCAGTTAAATGTAGAAATATAAGTTTTATGGTTAATGTCATCTAAAATGATATCAAATAACTCCAAATTTTTACGTGATTTCATGCTAAACACCAATCGTACTATATAATATTACTTATACATTAAAACCGTCAAATCTAATTTGCTAAACATTTGTAACTAAATATAACTTACCAAATTAACCATTTGGATTTGATAATACGACTTTTACCCTTTTCTTGATTATTATGTCACATGCAAGCACCGCTACTTCTTAGCCCAGTGCTGACTAAAAAATTAATTTTCCCTTTTTTTTTTTTTT
>NC_036237.1:23674182-23740972 GCF_002742605.1 Olea europaea var. sylvestris
CCCCACCCACCCCCCCACCCCCTCTCTCTCTCTCTCTCTCTCTCTCTCTCTCTCTCTCTCTCTCTCTCTCTCTCTCTCTGACTATATATTTTGTACATCACGTGGCAACCACCCACCATTATGGTGCTATGATAGCCTCTGACGACGACTTACAGCTCGCGATGAGAACCACTACCAACAGAAGAAGGCATTCTAAGTTGAATTTCCAGCCATTGGAGGATCTAGATCTGGTGTCGGATCCATTCGACTTGTTGGTAAGAAGTGTGGAAGATATGAGATTGAAAGATGATCTGTTCGAGTCTTGTGTTTTTTGAAATTGTTAGTGGTGGTTCTATCATAGTGAGATACATGTGGGTTAATGGAGGTGGTTGGTGTTTGTTGAAGGTGTTGGTGAAAGTGATAGTGATGGTGATGGTGATTGTTGTTGTGAATTTGAAGTAAAGGTAGACTTGAGTTGAAGGTGGTAGTGGTGGTGCATTGGAGTGGTAGTGGTAGTAAGTGGTCATGGATTGTGGTGTTGGTCTTTGATGTATGTAAATTTGTTTGTAGTGACCTTATGTGACCAAATATGTGTTTATTGTGATCGGGTGTAACCAACTATGTGTGACTGTTTGTGATCAGATTAACAGTGAGTAGCAAATTAGACTGACAAGGTTATAGACGAACACACTGTATGCGTTGTGTGTAGATTTGTTTGTGGTGACTCTCTATGATCAAGTATATGTTTATTATGATTGGTTGTGACAAATTTTGTATTAATTGTGACTTCTTGTAACTTGGTCACGTATCGTCACAATTAAGATTGATTTTGTCACAAATAGTCACATAACATGGGTATAGTCACAAACAATAAATTTGATCACGGATAACATAGTTAGTCACAAATCTGGTCACCTACAATGTACTAATATAGCTACCAAATTTCTGAAAATTTTTCTTTAGCGGGGTGGAATGCGGTATAGAGAGAGAGAGAGAGAGCTTGTTTTCAATTTTTGAAGATTTTTTACCCAGGATAGGGTAGTTCCATAGAATGGGGTGTAAGCTCCAATTTTTAATGTTTGAAAATTTTATGTGGAATGGGGTGAGGTGTAATTTCCAATTTCCAATTTTTGAAAATTTTTTGGGGATAGGGTGGGTGGAGGGGATAGGTTCGGGGGGCGAGAGAAATTATTCATTGAAATATTATTAGTTTGGTGGGATGGGGTGGTATTATTGGGATGGGATAAGTAATTTCAATTATATATGTTATACCTCTTCCGACAAGACCCGAACTCATGCCACATCGTAGGCGGAACCATGAAGATGACCATGTGGAATATTCTTCTAGCCGAACCCGAGGGACGAGCTCCTTTGTGACTGAACCCACGTTTGGTCCGACCTCACAACATCCGAACCCCTAAGGATGAGCTCCTTTAGGGATGAACCGTCATGCAGGAGCCCTAACCAGATGGACAACGTCAGAAGAGATTGATTGACAGAAGATCTCCTAAATCAATTTTAGTGACACGATTGATTTGACTACCCCGGACACTATCGTCACAGCCAATCTGTTTGGTTGAATCTATAGCCGCAAGCTATGAATTCTGAAAGGCAAGTTGATATTACCATTCATATCTTATGATTGATTGATTCCCATAATGGGAGGTTGTGCTTACATGGATGAGGCCACGTGTCTTCTCATCTGACGGTTCTCACTCATTATCCCATACTATAAAAGCTCACACCTAGTGTCATTGAGAGGTAATGCAAGTTTAGACTCTAATTCCTTATAACTTTGCTCTACATTCACTATCTTCTTGGAAATTGACCCCCTTTATTTTATATTAGAACTCACATTAAGAGCTCTCCCACACTTAATACACATCTTCCCCTACTGACTTGATCGTTGGAGTACAATCGGTCAACTCTACCCCCATCGGAAAAGGCCATGTGTGTCTAACGGTTTGTCCTAGTGTGCAGGTTTACGACTTGTTTGGATGTGAGAGGTTTCGGGATCTATTGACAATTTGGAGATACATTTTTTGTGGTCAACAATATATATATATATATATATATATATATATATATATATAGAGAGAGAGAGAGAGATAAACTTGAAGACCTTATATATATATATATATATATATATTATTTTGAAATGTGATTCTTATATGTAAGAGTTATTTGTTGTTCTCATATTATATTCAAATACAAAGACAAGCTCAATTTAAAAAAAAAAAGAAAAAAAAAAGAGGCTTAATTCATACCTTAAATAACTAGCCCATACCAATAAACCCTTAACCTGTATTCCCTGCCCATATCCTGTATCTCATTCGCAATTCCACATCCCCAAATCTCTAATCCAACATGTCTCTTATCGGCAACATTGCCTCTCGTTGATACTTGTATTCAACAATCACACCGTTTGCAGCAATGACTGCTTGATTCCTCATCATCGGTCCCCTTCCACCACTAATACGCATCACCATCATTGCACACATCTATATATTTCATTTTTGAACATCTATCATTCACACTTTCACAAGTTTCCCTAACATTTCAATTACCAACAATCCCCAACCAATTTTGGCTTTTTTTCCATCCAAAATACTCCTAATCTTCACAATAGTTTCTATTTCAACAACTTGCTCTGTCACTTCAAAATCACTCTGTCCTCATCAAAGCTAATGTGTTTTACTAAGTTTTCTTCTAATTTCAAACCTACCGAATAGCACATTTGAGCTTCAAGAGCTTCGGCCCTTTACACAAACAAACCAATAAGAATGTTTCTAGCCGCTTACAATTAATTTCATAGATTGGCTTCTAGTCTATTTTCTAATTATTGGGCAATAGAAACTAAATTGCACCACAACAGCTTGTGTACAATCTCGTAAGTTTGCAGTTAATTTAACAGTGTAGCAATTTTTTTCATTAGATTGGAACTGGAAACTAGGTGATCAACCAACGGCTTGATTGAACTTTTTTGAGGTATGCCAATTTAGTTATTTGAACGCATTGCTTTTCATTTCGGTGTTTGTGGCATGTCAAACCCCATTTTTAAAAAAATAAAATAAAAAGTGGCGTACAATCCTATGTATAATTCATATAATAGTTCTTAGGGGGATTTGCTTAATGAGCCTAGTCAACAAAGTTTCTTGGTAAAATAGCCTACACTTAATAATGTTTGAAAAAATAGCATTTACTTTATTTCATCATGTGTTAAAGTCTCAAATACCCTTATTGTGAAATGTCTAAAATGCCCAATTTGAAATCAAAATTTACCAAATTCTCCAAACATAGATCCTACTTTCATTCTCACTTTTCATACACAATTTAAAATCAACAGCAAAATGGCATGCCGCCTTTTTAAATGATTGGGTGTCATTTTAACTAATTTCGTGTTCATTTTACTTTATTCACTCTTATCCACGTGAAATTATATAAAAAAGTGTTAATCATATTTGAAGTGAAGTTAGGGGTTCGTGACCCGAATGGCATGATGTTGCTATAAACCGTTCGATGACGTTTTAACTAATTTTTGTTTTCGTTTTACTTGCTCTCTCGTTTTCACATTAAAATTAACATAGACACGTTTTAACAATAATTAGAGTGAAATCAAGATCTCATAATGCCTTGCTATCATTTTAAATGATTAGGTGTCATTTCAACTAATTCCATATACATTTCATTTTATTTTCTTCCATATTTACATGAAAATGAACGAATGCATTTTTCATTACATTTAGACACCAGTATCAATACAAAGTTCCTGCGATAATGATGAGCACTATTGTTTTATGAGTAAACTACACTAGACTTAACTATGAACTAAGTTAGGTAATCTAAATTCAATTATATTCAAATTATGAGACAAGATGCTGAATAATTTACCTTATTTTTTGTATAAGTCTTATAAAATTTTTCGAGATATTAATGACTGGTTTTGAAGTGAAATCGAAACTTCAATAACCCAAAATAGCGTGATATCATTTTAAATTCCTGAGTGCCATTTTAACTATTTGTGTGTCTATTTCACTTTATGTTCATTCGTATCCATATGAAAACAAATGAATGCAAGTTTTCATTACATTTAGATACCAAAGTCGCTATAAAATTTAACGAAATAGTAACCAACAATATTGTTTTGTAAGTAAACTACGCTAAATATCACTATGAACGTATGTAATTAATTTGAATTCAATGATACTCCAACTGTGAGATAAGATACTCAATAAATTAGTATGTTTAACTTATATAAGTCGTCTAAGATGTTATGAAATATGATCGAATAGTTTTGGACCGAAATTGAGACCTCAAGACCTAGAACGACATATTAGTTTCGAAGTGAAATTGATACACCGTGGCCCAAAATGGCATTTGGTCATTTTAAACGTATGCTTGACGTTTCTACTCATTGAGTGTTTATTTCGGTTCATTCACGCTATAACCATGTGAAAGTTTAGGGATAAAAGATTCTACTACATTTCGACGTTGTGATCGACACATTTGTTTAAACTATAGTGAGTCACATCATACATTCTATTGAAAACTACACTATATTTAACTATAAAGGAAAATGTAACAAGTATGGTATACAAAACATAGCGTGTACAATCGTTCAACTCGTATGTCTTATCTATGATGTTCCAAACATTGTTTTTACTAGTTTCAGAGGGAAATTGATATCCCGTGACTCAAAACAACATCTAATCATTTTCAACGTAAAGCTGACATTTCTACTCATTTAGTGTTCGCCTCGATTCATTCACGCTTGTAACCACGTGAAAGTTTAGATATGAAAGTTTTAACTACATTTCGACGTTGCGATCGACATATTTGTTCAAACTATAGAGAGTCCCTTCATAATTTGGTAGAAAATTACACAACATTTGACAATAAAGAAAAACGTAAGTAGCAAGTATTGTATTCAAAACATAGCATGTGTAATTGTTCACTGTGTACCAACCATGTATGATGTTTCAAAGCATGTTTTACTCGTTTCGAAGTGAAATCCTACCACGTGACCCAAAACGGCATCGATCGTTTTAAACATGTGGATGACGTTTCTACTCATTTAATGTTCATTTCGATTCATTCATGTCCGTAACCACGTGAAAGTTTAGGGATGAAAGTTCTAACTACATTTTGACGTTGCAGTCGACACATTTGTTCAAGTTATAGTGAGTCATTTCATAATCCGGTAGAAAACTACACTACAGTTGACAACAATAGAAAAACGTAAGTAGCAGTTATGGTATTCAAAACATAGCATGTGTAGTCGTTCAATGTGTGAGAGTCATGTATGATGTTTCAAAGCACGTTTTACTAGTTTTTTAGTGAAATTGGTATCCCGTGACCCGAAACGGCATTTGGTCATTTTAAACGTATGACTGACATTTTCACTCATTTAGTATTCGTTTTGATTCATTCACGCGTTGTAACCACGTGAAAGTCTAGGGATGAAAATTTTAACTATATTTCGACATTTTGGTCGACACATTTGTTCAAATTATAGCGAGTCGCTCCATAATCTGGTAGGAAACTACACTATACTTGACAACAAAGAAAAACTTAATTAGCAATTATGGTATCCAAAACATAGCATTTGTAATCTTTCAATGTATGATATTTCAAAGCATATTTTACTAGTTTCGGAGTGAAATCGATATCCCACGATCGCAAACCGCATTTGGTTGTTTTAAACGTATGACTAATATTTCTACTCATTTAGTGTTCATTTTAGTTCATTCACACTCGTAACCATGTAAAAATATAGAGATGAAAGTTTTAACTGCATTTCGACGTTGTGGTCGACATACTTGTTCAAACTATAGTGAGTCACTTCATAATTTGCTAGAAAACTACACTTCACTTGACAAAAAAAAAAAAAAAAAAGTAAGTAGGAAGTATCGCATCCAAATCATAGTATGTGTAGTCATTTAGTGTGTAAGAGTCATGTATGATATTTCAAAGCATATTTCACTAGTTTCGGAGTGAAATTGATACCCCGTGACCCAAAACAGCATCTGATCGTTTTAAATGAAGGATTGTCGTTTAGGGTTTAGGTTTTAGGGTTATGGTTTATGTTTTAGGGTATAGGATTTACAAAATAGAAAAATATGTAATTATTCAACATGTACAATTCATATGTGATGTTCGAAACACTATTTTATAATTTTGAAGTGAAATCAATAGTTCGTGATGCTAAATGACATCTGATCAATTTAAATGGAAGGTTGCCATTCAGGGTTTAGGTTTTAAGGTATAAGGTTTAGGTTTTAGGGTATAAGGTTTAGAAAACAGAAAAACATGTAATTGTTCAAAATGTACAAGTCTTATATGTTCAAAACACTATTTTACTAGTTTTAGAGTGAATTTGAGATCTCTTGACACAAAACGGCATGCTATTATTTTACACGTAAGGGTCCCATTTAGGGGGTAGAGTATACAAAAATATAACACGTGTAATCGTTCAATATGATCAAGTGAAGTTGAGATCCTGTTACCCAAAACCACATGTTGTCATTCCAATTTTTATTTTTTAGTGAGATCAAGGACACAAAACAACATGTTGTCATTTTAAATGTATAACTGTCGTTTTCCAGATTGGTTAAATTTGCGTAGTTAAGTATACAATGTGTTTTTCCATCGATAAATATACAAGCTATCATAAAACTGTAACTATGTTTCAACCCTGACTACTTCAATGTTTAAATAAAACATTCATACAATGTAAAACATTGCAAAATTTTATAGTTGCACTAGTCAGCATCCATTACAAAATCAGCATTCAAGCACTTATTTCCAACTAAATCATACAAAACACTCCCATCTAGACAAAATTAGCATCTAAGTCCTATATCCTCCGATCACATAAAATTGAAAAAATACAATGAAAACAATTATGTTAATTTCAGAGTGAAATCGAGAATGTGGCCCAAAATGGCATGTACCACTTATCTATGAACGTCATCTAACATCTCCCGAAAGTAGTCAAGTTTTTTGAAGGGAACACTTCTGTGAAGGTCTCCTTTTAATTCTATCTTCAACGATAATCACATACTCAAATGGGTGATCCATTTCTACAATAAAAAAAAATCATAAAATATTCATGTTAATTAATCAATGAAAAGATGTAAATGATATGAATAATCTAACAATATGTGTTCAAGAAAGACGACCTAATTTAGTTATGTCTAATTCAAATGAAAATGAGTTATGATGAGAGAAACTAATAGACGACAATTCACAAGATCCCTTAATGAAAATGGCAAGAATGAAATCACTATCCAAATCCACAAGGATTATAAATTCTGTCAAAAATATCCCAATATAATATTCGATCATGCATTTTTTTTGCAATTCTGAAGTAATTGAATGTTAAAGTAAAACAAAGAGGTATTAGCTAAGATTAACAAAACATAAGCAGCTTTGGTTTAACACGTGCCTTAACGACCTAAGTCACCATTCCCCTAACTTTTACCTAATTAGTACTATCTTTACTTATAAGCTATTGCATAAGTCCCTAGTTCTTAACTAGAAAACCTATGATAAAGAATCATTTGCCCAATAATACTTTTACAGAACTTACCCTTTAACTTGTAGACTTACAGGCATCGTTAACACACATAGAATTTCGACAATTGTTCTCTGTTTTGGTAGAATCATTCTAAACCTATACATTATATGTAGATCCTCTAAAAGTTGTTCACCGTTAAAATTCTTTATTCCTACTATGGTTAAAATTGCATTGATTCATTTAATCATAGTTTTGGCTAACCAAAAACTTTTAAAAAATTCAAGGTGGAGAATGTGAGGGTGAAAAGACGTTCAATCTCCTTCAACATACATATCAATTACTTCAATAAAATCCAGGAAACTTATTTTTCATTAAATAATTACTTCTTTAATGCATAACTAATTGAATGAGAAAAAAAAATAGACAAACCCACATAAATGAATGCATACCCAATTCAACCACTAGTCTTATAAATCCTTACTTCCTGTTCTTGTTTAAAATTATATCTAAACACTCGTATACCCAATAAAACCATTAGTGCATACAAAAAGTAAAAAAGAAAGAATCAAAGAGCAACAAACTTCCCAAATTTAACCGTTGATCGAGGGGTGTCAATGCTACCAAAAAACCAACATGAATGGATTAGAAAGATGGTTAAGATACAAGAGACTTACTTTAAAGAAAAAAACAACTCAATGGGATACAATAACAAAATATTAACGTGTTGAGAAGCCAACATTTTTCACAAAATTCACACAAAATCTTTCAACAATGGAAAATTGATGACACCTTCATGCCTGAGGTTAGACAACTTAGAAATTGGTTCCTTGAATGAGCTGTTCACGTTGGTTGTTCATATTGGAAGTTGTTCGCTGCGAAGCTGTTCGAGATGGTGGTAGCTTTCCAAATGGAAGAATAATTATAGCTAATCTCATTTAGAGGAAGAAGATATAGAAGAATAGGCATTTGAAAAGGAAGAAATGATGGTGAGGCGTAACTATACAAATCATATCAGTAAGAAAAGGCTTTAGAAATTGCTACTATCTAAAAATTTTATTTGCATAAAATACAGGAATTCTTATTTAATACAACAAGACTCGAGTCACAAAGTTTATTAACACCTTATTGGGTCATTCATACATTAAAAATGACATTTTTAGAATCTTATGAATTGACATTTCGATTAAAGAGTCTAAAATCACCTCGTTCTCTCGACCTTGTGTATTGAGAAATTGCACTAAAAATTACCTAGGAAATAAATCATTATAACAAAGAGACGTGGCATAATTCCGAGCCCTCCATATAAATTTAGAAATATAGTAGCTGCTTCCATATAAATAGTTACTCAGATACAAAATTGCCCAACAACCCAATATTGCAAAAATCACAACTCCCAATGAGTTACAGCTTTTTTTTCTTTCTCCAATAATTCTTCAGCAAGAGAGCAAAGTATAAATAGATAAATGAATCAAGTATGAATATTTGATCTTTACCATTCTTGGAGATTGATAGATACAAATGAGCAACGCTTCCAACCAGTATTAATTAACTCTCACAAATTGATCCCTTATGAGCACACCATTTTAGGGTCCTGATTCGAGATCTCCTTCTAGCTACAATGCCTTTGTTTCTTACAAATTGAATGCAAAGATTCCGAAAAATCTATAGGGGTTTTGACAGATTTTCTTTTCTTCCAGGAAAATGATGTTCCGGTTCGAATTTTAATCCGAAAAGAAATGTTGGTGAAGTACGTAAGGGAAGAGATGGATTAAGGTTTCAAATGTTTTTACGTTCTAGAGAGAAATGGATTGGGAAAGGAAAACGAAAAGGGGAAATTTCTTTGGTTGGAATGAGGGCAATTCAGGTAGTTTGTTAATTTTAATTTAAATAATTTATTTTAATACTTTTATTCTAGTCAAAGGCTAAATTTGCAAAGTATATTATGAGAGAGGCTATTTGACCCAATTTCCACTAGTTCTTATAGCTACTTTATGTCCTTAAGTCACTATAAATATCATGTATCTTCGTTATCCACACAATTATCCTTTGTCTGAGAGTTTTGTTGGGGACTGCATTCTCTTTCTGAACAACTAGGATTTCAACTATGGAAATTTGATGGTCTTATTGGACATGACTCAATTCTTGATTGGGTTAATAGTCTTAAAAAATTCTTTGAATTTCACAACTTGAGTGAATCCCACCATTTTTATAGTGCTAATATAGCACTTATTGGATCTACTAGGTGTTATTGGATTTTTTTTTTTTTTTTTTTTTGCATAATATTGATAACCTAGGTCAATATCTTGTCATTTAAATGAATCTTATGTAATAAATATGCTTCTGTGTATTATCGAACTCAATTACTTAATCAAATCTTTTTACACTGTAGGTAAGGTATGTCCACTATTAATGAATATCTGGCCCACTTCTAAGAGCTGTTGTACAGTTGTGATATTTATATAGCTCTTCATATCATAGCATCTAGGTTTATTGATGGTTTGAATTCTAAAATATTAGTCGATGATATTCATGCATTTCAATTCTTAGATGAACTTACCAATAGGCCAACCAATAGCATATATTCTCCATCTTCATCAAACATGTCACAAGCTTGATCTATCACCCCAATCCAGGCATTCACCTTCCAATTCTAGTTGTGTATCTTTTTGAGAATGATAATGATTTTTATTTTATTTTATTATTATTTTTTTTTTATGTGCCAATTGAGTATTCTGATTGTGAGGATGAGAAATTATCAATCGTGCTACCACCTAAGCCTAAAAATTCAGAGGTCCTCGATCATGGGCCAAAGTTCTTGCCTAAAATTTTGTGTAATTCTAATGTTGATTTTGATATTATTTTACCTCTGCTCCCAACTCGGGTTGCATCATTTACCAAGGTCATTTTCTGTTCACAAACCATTCCTATCGACCTTCGATTGTTACCTACGAATTATCGTCATATTGGTTTGGCTCTATATTTTGTTGATTTTCACGCTGCATTTAAAAGTCAAATTATTTTCAATCATGAATATGCAGAGCTTGCATTTAAGATACTATTAGACACATGTACTTTTTGGTGATTTTTATGCCTTGTTACATGTTTCTTTAACACGATTTTCCACACATATAAATGAAAAAATTGGATCATTCACTTAAACATAATCTATATGACTGGCCCTTGCACTTAAATGAAGTTTTTATTTCCAATAAAGCAAAATTGTTTCCATATTGGGGCACGTTCATTCCATTGGTATTGTACTTATTTGTTTCTGCAAGCTAGTTAACCATGCTAGATCCTTTTGATCTTTGTTATGTACCATTAATTGAAGATTTGATGGATGATTTGCATAAGTTTTTTGTTTCTTGAATTCCCATGTTGGTACTTGGTTAGCAGGAATGATCATATTATTGCGGATGATTTGCAGCTTCAATTGTCATCAATAATTGTTCAATTTCATTATTTAGTTCATAAAAAAGATTGTCCTCCTTGGTATGTGTTCAGTTATATGATGTTGTCCAAGTTCCTATAAAGGCATTTGATCAAGATAAGAGATCGATCTCCTTGAAGCACAGAGTTTCAGTCTATTTTGTTGGGATTGTATTCTTTCAACCCGGAAGAAATGATGGAATATTATAAGAGGTATTGTTTAATTTAGTTTCCAACTTTGAATGCTTATTTTAGAAAACATAATTATAGTTTGATTTTATAGTATTTCTTATTTAGAATAGGATCTTTTGAAACCCTATATAAGGTGTCTTTTGCATTGTAATAAAAAAACTTGATATATTGAAATAATTGATCTCTCCCAATTTGTATCTTTCTCTCTCTCTCTTTCTTTCTTTTCTCCCTCTTTTATCCTCTTCTTTTCCCTTTTCCTACAATTGTTCAAGTATTCAATAGACCATTCATTTTTACAATTCTATCCACTTACACTTTATTACTATAATGAACTATCAACTAAACAAAAAAATTGTGAAACATCCAATTAACATTTATACTCATGGAAAAAGAAAAAAGCTAATAATTCATTGAATTTTTATTTTCTTGATTAGTAAAATAAAATATTTGTATTATCTCAAAAACGCATTCTTTCAAAAAGAAGGTAATAAATTTTATTTCTTTATGAATAATTATATTGAAGTACTCCAAAAATACACCATATTCTACAATTTCTTCGTTGTCACGAGTGCAATTTGAATCTTGAAATCATTCCAAAATATGATAAACTCTATAGTGTTTAAATTTCTTTCTAGAATTCAAGGGTTTAGTAGAAAATTTTCAAAAATAAAACAACCTCAAATTTAAACCCTTCATTACATAAGCAATTGTTGATTATTTTTTAATGCATATAAACAATTTCAATTTTGATCTGCTCATGTTCATAGATAGTTTATAAATACTTTAACTACTTTTTATCCATATATTTCGTGGGATGATCAAGTACTATCCACTTATTCACCTCCAATTTTTATTTCTTATTTATAAACATTTTGCAAACATGATGCAACCAGTGTTTCGTGGATGACTTTTGAAAGTGGTTCCAAAATGTTAAAAGACTAGTGAAAATGCATTGTGTTGCTCCAAATAGAAATTATAGGGAAAGTGGTAGGAGATGTATAAAAGTTTGTACACACAACCTTGCTATAATCTTCCTACAGATTTCTACATAAAGAATTCTAGATATATGATCGTATGATAGAATTTATCTTCACCATACATTCTAAGGAGGTACACCTATATAAGAGCATGGGAGACTCATTTATAAACTATTCAAGTTGAGTAAGTTTGAGTGCACTTATCATATTTTTCTCCAATAATTATGACGAAGATGCTTTGGGATTCATTGCCGGTAATACAACTAGTACTTTTATACTAGAATAATAGATGAACAAATTGAAGTATTGAAATTGTACTCCCTAATATAACATTTGAAAGAAGAATTATTAGCAACAAAGCCATCATTTGGTTTTGTTTGGCCAATTAAACAATTAAAACTATTTGTCTCGCGTTGCTTGGAGGATTGTACATGCTACAATTTGTAGGTTGAAAAGTGAAAATAAGGTGTAACGTGAAGGAAGAAAGAGAAGAAATGTATATAGTAAGAGAAGTGAAGAAATATAATATTTGAAGTGTGAAGCGTCATATTAGAAATAGTACACTATAATCGACCTAATTTCATCCTTTTGAATTCTTATCCCTTAATTCTAATACGGTGTACTATTGCACTATCTACTTTAAATATGTGATAGCTTCATTTCATCGTATAATTCTGGTGCCTCCTTTGGCTTTTTATCGTATACATCACCATACATTAAAGAATTCCAAGAATTTTTTAGCGGACTGGATTGAATATCAAAAGACCATCTTTTGTCATTGAAAATTTTACGTAGTATTTTATAAAATACGGGTCTGGTTGTAACGTTACAGGATTCAGAGTAAAAACCAATATTTTCATTCTCAAAAAACGATTATTGATCGCATGATTAATCATTTTGTTTCCAGTGATGACTATTAAAATTTCTGAGATACATTAGTATTGGAATACATATCAAACTCTAGCTATGGCGGAAATTAGTAGCATGGGGTGTATCCTTTTTGTTTTTTGAATTGTTGCCGATAAGATTCAAGCTGCGAATAAATGTACCACAGTTTTTCAGGCGCATTGTTCGCTAAAAATATATAGCTCAAGCGCATGGGTCGCGTGCAAGTAGTAGAATATACTAAGGAGTTCCGGTTGTTGATCCCATGAAAAATCTTTGCTTAATTACACAATAGTTAATTTAATTTTAACAATGAAACACATAATAAGATTGTATTTCGAAAATGGTAAAATAACTTTAAATCTAATGAAAATACCAAAAGTAACAAATCTGGAAAATATAAAAAGTTTGGACGATAAAATAGTTGGAATTCATGATTTCACTTAACAACTTAATTAATTTATCAACACGTAAATTAACAAATTACTCATTTAGTATGTTAGAACCGATTTTCCTATTTTAACTAACTACCTCTTTTGAGTGAAATTAATCACAATCGATTGGTTTAATATATTATATCTCTATGTCAATAAATATCTAATCAATAACATTAAATCTTCGTGAAAATAGCTCAATGGATCAATTTGGGTTAGGAGTATATTTCTGTTTCTTATAAGTACTTAGGGTATTCACTATTTGATCTAAAATGTACAATATTCCTTCAGACATTGCACAAATTACTCAACACAATCATTTAATGGCTAAATAAATGAAAAATATTAATTAAAATAGTAAATACACATGAAATAAGTATTTTAACATTATAGAGCAGATATTGAAATTAATCAAACTAGGTTAAGCTACATCAATCATCCCAACATTAAAAACTTAGTTCATTGTAACAAATGGCACAAAAGAGAAAGTTAAAGAAGTAAATTACAAAGTAGAGAAAATAAAGGATGAAATGCAAGATAATAGATAGTTCCGTCCCTTAATTGGATTCTTAAAGTATGAATTGACATGATCTTGATTTCTCCCCAAAATCTTTCCACTTTGCTTGTCTTTCTCTTCATTTTCTTGCCTCTTCCTCTCTACTAGGATTGTTGAAAGAATTAATTCCTCCTTTAGAATGTGAGACATGAACCTTTAAAATCCTCAAAAATGTGCACGCATGGAACAACAAAGGAAGCCTCGGCTTCCTTCAAGGGCTCACTTGCATGACTTTGTGTGTTAGATCCTTCAACTTTAATTTTGTACATTTTGGTCCTCGATTTTGATTTTTCATTTGATCATGCTCTTGATAAATTACATTCAAAGTCCTTCAACTTTTAGTACTTTTACATTTTGTTCCCCAGTTAATATTTTTGTGCACTTTCAATCATTTTTCTCTTCTTTTCCATTATTCTCCTTTAATTGGGAGTATTGACCTACAAAAGCAGTATTTACATGATTGTAAGTAGAAATTGGCTCATTTACAAATATTTAACTTGTTTTAGGACTCCAATAAGTGTGTAAAAATGCACTTATCATGCATGTTGCGACATTTTGGACAGCCTACCCCAACCTACACACTTACCCAATTATTTTTCAACAATAATGTAAGTGGACTATCTTAACTCCATCCAACAACATATTTGCCAGCCTCTAGGATGGCTGTAATTCATTTTTCCCCTTTTACTCTCAAACTCTCTATCTTTTATTATCTTCAAAAACCTTTTATTTTTCTTGATCATCAATAAAGTAAAAAAATGAGTAATTTTTCTTCCAAATTCTCTACATTTTAATATGTTCAAACACCTTTTATTTTTCTTGATCACCAATAAAGAAAAAAAGGAATAACATGAAACCAAACTAACTCTCTGAAAATTGAAGGGGAGTTAGTCTTGAAATTTAAGACGAGGGGCAGGTGATCTGGGAAAAAAGAGAAAGAGGGATGGAATGCAACAGATCTTTCTACTTGTTTCTCTTTTCCTTTCATATTGGCTGGGTTTCCTCTTTAAAAGATCCGTTTCATATTTCATCTCTTCAGCAGTCAATTGATCCTACATTCATTGAGATTTCAGTTTCAACATTTATATGAACCTTAATTCTACCATTGATTGAAAAGATTGGTAACCTAAATCATAACTTGATGGGAGTTTTGGCTATATACCACACCCAAAAATACAATATACACCATCAATCTAGAGTGTAGAGTGCTTGGAAGTGTCATTATTTGAAACAAAGGAGAGCTTCTGGAACAACATCAATGATTGGAGGTATGAATTTGATCGATGATTTTTTTTGGTTTTTCGAGTCAATTTGTTTTCGCATAATTGTCTAGATCGATTTTTGTCTAACATTTGGTATTAGAGCAAAATCTAACCTCTACCTTAATGTTTATGGAGCAATCTGTAAAACTCTATCTTCTCTGACCGAATTTTGTTTTTTGAAAATAAATTCAAATTTCTCCATGAAATCACTTTTCTGGACTCTAAACTTAAGTTTTGATGGAGAAAAGGTTGAACATGAGGCGGCATCTGACTGAGTTGATTGCAACCCGTCTGGAGTTTGAAGAAGACTTACATTTTCAAAGCAGAGTTCCATTGGTTTTAATACATAATTCCTTTGCCATCAGTTTATGGTTTTGAGCCCATTCAAAAATCATAACCATTTTATTGAGCCATATTTGTAAGGGCATTTGAAAAATTTTAAATGTGCCATTTCCCTTTTGAGTCAATTGTTGGGCCGACTTGATTATCATATCCAATTATTTATTGGACCATATTATTTTCATAATGCCTGTTTTACTTGTGCAATTATAAATTGGGCCATAACCTATACAGTTCGTTGGACCAACTTATAGAATTCAAACATGTAGTTTTATTTATGGGCCAATTATGCAGTTTAATTCTTAGGCAATTATTTTAATTTTGTATATGATAATTATTTTTAGAATAATATATGCAATTTTATGATGTATTAAATTGTGAATTATGCTCATATTTAGTTTGCATGAGTTAATTATGTTTAAATATTTTATGCAATTTTGTAATGTATATGAGAACATTTTGTGCATAGTCATAACATGTTAGTTTAAGTTATGTTGAAGTTATTATTCTCATATTGGTTAATTGTTTCTGCATAAAACGATAATGTGAAGTGATCTATATAGTTTTATTTATTTAAAAATTAGCCACAACATCTTTAATTAAATAAAATTATATATTAAGATGGGGATCAAACAAGGATTAAGGACAATAACTTGTAACTAATTATACTTAATATAACGAATTTGATCCCATAGGAATTTTATAATATTTATATAATTAATTAGAATAAAATATCAAATTATTTCATAATATGCCCATAGGAATAATGAATAAGTACATAATTTGATAGTTTTATTATAAAGTATACTTTGGGATAAAATATCAAATTGTTTTCATTATAAACTTAATTATGAATTAAATGCATAATTTGATAATTCTATCATAAGGGATAATTGAGTATACTTGAATTAATCATTTAGCCTATAGGCAATTTTATGTTATTATATTCAATTTTAGCATGATTTACATTGGTAAAATATGCAATCTATTCAATTAAGCCTTAAGTTAACATAAGCATTTTTAATATTATGCAACTTCACAACCTGCTAATTTATCTGACATTCGTTGTGATATTCCGAATTAAAGGATGACAATTATAAAGTATGGAAGGAGAGAATTCTTCTCCATTTATGATGGATGGATGTTGATTATGCTATTAAGAAAGACAAACCATCTAAAATTACCGATGTCAGCATTGCAGCAGACATTGCGCTTTGTGAAAAATGGGAGCGATCTAATCGCCTCAGCGTGATGTTCATAAAGACTAAAATTTCTACTAGTATACGTGGTTCTATCGATCAGCATGATAAAGTCCAAGACTTGATAAAGGCCATTGATGATCAATTCATCACTTCAGATAAGGCATTAGCAAATACCCTTATAATGAAGTTCTCATTCTTAAAGCTCACCAATGTGAAAGGTGTGCGTGAGCACATCATGTAGATGAGAGACATTAGGACTCAACTTAAGAAACTCGAGGTTGAGATGTCTGAATCCTTCCTTGTACACTATATCTAGAATAGTTTCCCACGAGAGTACATACAGCTCCAATCTTTCTAAATCCTTGTGGACTAAAAGTACTTAAGATGACAATGTATATATAAAAATAGAGTTTCAACTAAGGTTGTCCCAAAGACACCATTTGAATAATTGAAAGGTTGGAAACCAAATTTGCAACATATATGCATTTGAGATGTCCGTCTAAAGTGAAAATCTATAATCCGCAAGAGAAGAAGCTGGATCCAAGGACCATTGGTGGGTATTTCATTAGATATGTCGAAAGGCCTAAAGAATACAGATTTTATTGTCCATCTCACAATACTAGGATTGTGAATCCAGAAATGCTAAATTTCTGGAAAATGATTTGATTAGTGGGAGCGATCAACTCATTTGTTCTTGAAAATGATCGTTTAGAATCTCAACTTTCTACCTCAGGCGATAGATTAGTCATAGTTCACAGCACTCCTCAAGTACAAATAGGTATTGAACAACCAATCATTGAAATTCCACAAGCTATGACAATGTCCAAGTATATTAGGTAATTCAAGAATTACCAGAGCCTCCTGAACAAATAGTTGAACCACAAGCTTCTCAGGAAGATGATGGTACAACATTAGGAAGATTTTCTAGAACCAAAAGGTCAGCAATTTCTAGTGATTATGAAGTGTATCTACAAGAACCTAACTAAAATAGTGGAGCTGAAAATGATCCTGAATCATTTTTATAGGCCATGAGTTGTAAAGAGTCGGAATTATGGTACAATGCCATCAAGGAATAAATGAGTTCCAAGAAGCCCAATGGAGTCTGGGATCTTGTTGAGTTGCCTAGTGGTGCCAAAGCCATTGGCTGCAAATGAGTCTTTAAGACTAAGAAAGACTCACTATGAAATATTGAGAGATATAAGCGAGACTTTTTGTTTTGGGATTTACTCAAAAGGAGGGAATCAATTACACGAAGACCTTTTCTCCGTCATCTAAGAAAGATTATCTACGTATTACATTAGTAGCCCAATTTGACCTTGAGTTACAACAAATGGATGTGAAAACAGCATTTCTAAATGAAAATTTAGAGGAGGGGGTTTATATGAAACAACCTAAAGAATTCCACTCTAATGATGGTAAGCACGTGGTTTGTAAGCTTAAGAAGTTTATATACAGTCTAAAACAAGCATTCCATCAATGATATTTAAAATTCCATAGAGTAATTTCTTCATTTAGATTTTTTGAAAATCCCATGGATCAATGTATATAATAGAAGGTTAGTGAGAGTAAGATTTGTTTTCTTGTTTTATACGTAGATGATATTTTACTTGCAATCAATAATAAGGGTTCGTGCATGAGGTAAAACAATTCCTCTCTAAACATTTCGATATGAATGATATGGGTGAGGCATCTTACATCATTGACATTAAATTCATAGAGATAGATTACGAGGGATCTTGGGCCTGTCTCAGAAAACATATATCAACAAAGTTTTAGAGAGATTTCGGATGAAGGATTGTTCATCAATTGTAACTCCCATTATGAAGGGTGATAGGTTCAATTTGAACCAATGCCTAAAAAATGATCTAAAAAGGGAAAAAAAATGAAGAGCATTCCATATGTTTCTACTGCTAGAAGTCTAATGCACGCTCAAGTCTGCACAAGGCCTAACATTGCATTTGTTATAGGAATGTTGGGACAATATCAAAGCAATCCAGGTATGGACCACTGGAGAGCAGCAAAGAAAGTAGTGAGGTACCTTTAAGGAACCAAAAATTACATGCTTATGTGTAAACGAACGGATAACTTGGAAATGATTTGATACTTAGATTTAGATTTTGTCAGCTGTGTTGATTTACGAAAATCAACATCACGGTATATTTTTATGATGGCTGGTGGAACTGTATCATGGATGAGTGCCAAACAAACCCTAACTGCTACTTCCATTATGAAAGACAAGTTTGTTTCTTGTTTTGAGGCTATTTCGTATTGTGTATGGATCATGAGTCTCATATTTGGGTTTAGAGTTATGGATTCCATTTCTAGGCCATTGAGAATTTACTGCAACAATTCGGCTGCTGTCTTTATGACTAAGAACAACAAAAGTGGTAGTTGAAGTAAACATATCGACATTAAATATTTAGCCATGAGGGAACGTATTAGAGAAAGAAAAGTGGTCATTGAGCACGTAAGTACTGAATTGATAATTGCTGATCCTTTGACTAAAGACATGCCACCATTGAAATTCAAGGATTATGTAGAGAAAATGGGACTTGGTTACACTATGTAATGGTATATACAATTTTTGTATGAAACTCTTATTTGTTGTGATATTTTCTCATATTCATGTGGGCCTTATTTATTTGAGAAAATATATCTTTGTAGGACCAAGAATAAGATATAGGGTCTTTTCATTAAATAATGTTACCATATAAAGAATAATTTTTGAGAAGCTTAGTACATTATAAAGCATGAAAGATAATACTCGTTATTAGAGGACTCATGCCATGATTCATGTGTTTGTTTTTTAAGAAGGACAATCAATGGAATTAAGTCAAATGTATAGAACAAGTGAGAGAATATAACAGATCTATTTCACGTTTCACCTCTTCAACAGGCAATTAGTCCTACATTCATTGAGATTTCAGTTTCAACATTTATATGAGCTTTAATTCTACTATTGATTGAAAAGATTGGTAACCTAAGCGATAACTTGATGGAAGTTTTGGCTATATATATAGATGAGTTTTGGTCCCCAAGCTCAACATCCAAAAATACAATATACACATCAATTTAGAGTGTAGAGAGCTTGGAAGTTCCATTACCTGGAACAAAGGAGAGTTTCTGGAGCAACATCAATGGTCAGAGGTATGAATTCGATCAGTGAAATTTTTCGATCCAATTTGTTTTCGTATAATTGTTTGGATCGATTTTTGTCTAACATCCCCTTCCTATATTTCTAGTAATTCACATTCATGCTTGCATTTATATATATTGAAATCATATTAAGACTTATTTACGTAAGACTTTTAGGAATAAGAATTAAGTAGGTGCACCCCCTCATATGATGTTTTATGAAGATATCCAATTATACGTTTTCATTTTATAACGTAAAAAATGGGGCACGCATGATGCATATCGTCCTCTTTTTGTGTTAGCATGAAAAGTTAAATTACATATTGATACAATGTGGTGTTTGCTCTATATACGAATAGATGATGCTGTGAATTTCACGGTAGGCCTTAGCCTTCTATAGCAAAGAACTAGTAAGACTTCTTCTTCCTCAATTTTGTGATTTTTTTTTCATACATTGTGTGAAAAGAAATAAAATTAAACCGAGGCATTGGTATCTAGCTTATGATTTAAAAACATAGGTATAGTAGACGGGACAATAAGCGGGGACACAAAATGCTGTAGAAAAATGTGATAAAAAAAGTTATAATTTATATTTATAAATTAAATATTATTGTAAAACTATGAGAAAATTATTGATTATTATTTAGTCATACAGAATATATAGATAAGTCCTATCTACTTTAGAAGAGTTTAATTAATTCAAATTGTAACTTCATTTTGAACCATATAAATATGGGTTTGTTGTTATAGTAAAATTACACACTTGAGTTTTGACTTTCTCTATTTCTCTCTTATTCTTTATTTTTTAACACGTTATCAATACGAAGGAGTTCATCCAAAATTGAGAGAAATAGTGCATATATTCGTAGAATTTGAATCGCTTGCTCATATGTGATTAAAACGTTGATTTATTAGAATTTCGTGGTCTGATCATGGTGAAATTCGGATATAACTTATAAAATCGTTATTCTTAAAGTCGAACAGTTAAGATCAAAATTCTACGATTCATTTGTGAGAAATAGCTACGTAAATAACAGAAAAATAACTACTTAAATAGTAGTAAATTGTTAAAGTACTACAAGATTTTTCAAATTTACGGCTTTGAAGAATATGAGATGTGTCAACTATTCAAAGTTCTTTAAAGCTTTAAAATCCAAGTAAATCTATTCTTTAAAAATATTTGTAATCTATTATATATCATATTTGGTATGTTTTAAATTTGTTGAATCTTTTGATTTAACTCATGCTCATGAAGAAACATATGTTTATTTTATGATACAATATGATATTATTTCTCCTTAATTAGTATTCTGGAAAATTATATAATATTTTTAATTTTCTTCAATAAAGTGCAATATCTAATGATGTGTATGTTCCAAAAGAAGCATAATTAAAAATTGTATTTATTTTAAACGAATATGATGTTGTTGTTTTCGAAAAAACACAACCCATTTTGTATAGATATTTTAGAAGAGTAATATATTATTACTCTTGAAAAGCAAAAGATATTAGATATTAATACTATTGAAGAATACCACATTTCCTACTACACACAAATTTATATGTATCAATAATCTAAAAAAAATTGTTTTGCTCTTGAATAACCTCACATTTATATTATGATAATATTCTTGCAAAATATTACTTTTTCATGAAGGGCATAACATTAAAAGTATCATATTCAATAGGAATATTGTGTTATTGCTTGTGAAGAGCATAATTTTATAAGTTTCAATCTCGAAGAAAATTAATTGTTATGTTGTGCTTCAAAACTAACACAAATTTCAAAAAATATCATATAATTTACAATCATATTTAGTTATATTTATGCTTTCGAAGATGCATATCTAAATATAGTAGCATTAAGCTCCTGTTTGAGCCCATTTGGTAAGAAAATGTAATTTGGAATAGTGATTATTTAGAGAATCTTTGTTAAAAAAAAAAAAAAGCAACATTTTTTGGTTTATATGTAAAATTATTTTATAGGAAACTATGTTATTTAAAATGAGTTTTTGTAAAAATTGGGGCTAAACATAGGCTTGTTATTGTAATAATAATATAAATCAATAAGGTATTGACGTTTTGAAGGGGGGAAAAATACAATCCAATCATATAAATATTCTAGAAGAATATTGTAACATTGTTCCTAAAATAGTATCTATTCTTGCATGTCAATATTTTAGAAGAATATCAAGTTGGAGAATGTGTTTTTGGTTAATAATAAAAATTAATATTAGTGAAATATGAGATTATGCAAGACTTTTTCAAGGCTTCAAAAGAGTTAATATTGTGTGATACGGGGGAACAAAGTTTGCTATTATTAATACTCTGTTCTCCATCAAATATAAAAGAAATTTACAAAATTTCAAAAATGTCTTAACCAGTACACTATGGTATAGTTGAAACACATTTTATATCGAACTCAAAGTTCAATTTAATTTTATTATTTGGCATATTCGGTCAGATCATCTCGATTCAACGATGATACAGAAAATTATTAAAAATTTGAATAATATTAATTGAAGAACTAGAAGATTCTTTAATCAAATGAATTCACATATAATGCTTATTCTCTGTATTATAAATTGTTTATTGACCACCACTAGTTAAACTTGGAACTAAATTTCTATAATTTTGAAAATTAACTAGGATGATACATGGACCTCATCACCCTCTATATTGACCATTTATATATAATTTGTATCTAATTGATACATTTACTATATGAATGTATGGTTTTGACAACCTAAAGTTTGTGAGATTATGTACTCAAATTTTAAATTATAAACATAATTTTGAGATTATACAATTAAGATAGTATATCTTGTCAATGCTAGTGAATCTACATTTCAAATTTTTGATAAATCTTATTTGGGATGACAATAAACGGTTTAACACAATTGATTGTTAAGTACCTCCAATTAATTCCTTTACTATTAGTATTAAGGAAAAAAAGTACTTCTCATTTCTAACAGAAAATGATATTTTATTTGCAGCAACACTAATAAGTATCATGTCAACTTCAAAGTTCTCCTTATTATAATTAACTTGTGGCCAGAGCATAATATTTTTTTATCTAATAATTTTCCACACTTTAATATATGTAAAATTGATCCACCACAATGCATTGTGAAGAACATTAAAGAATGCTGAAAATATATATTTAGTTTGAACCCTCCTATCTTAAATCCTAATGGATTGATATTCTGTAACACGATTTGATGATTGTCATTTGATTGGGTAGTTTTCTCAATTTTACAGGGATGAATTAAGAAGCTGAAAATCATATACATTATGCACTATTATATTTTTTAACCCTTGTTTGGTCCCTGTTATTTTAAAAACACAATTTTTTTATTTTTTATTTTTAACCACACATTTTTAATAAAATAATATTACACGCAAATTTAAAATTTTTTCTTATTTTTTAACCATACATTCTTTATCAAAATAATATTCTAAAATACATTTTTGGGCAAAAAATGAGTTTCAAATAGGCTCTCAGATCCTTACAAAACATATTTCGAACCAGAAGATAATTCATTTAAATGCATCTACTGATTAAAGAGAGAAAATATTACACACAAACTATAAATGCTTCAACTCAAATCATGTCCCGGAAAGATGATTTCTTAACATTATTTTGATAATTCTATAGTAAGCATGAAGCGTGATTACATTCAATTATAAGACATCAAAAGAACATGAAACAAATAAAGAAGATAGTTCCATTGATAAGGCATGTACTCTTGGTGAGTATATAAACATAATAAAATGTAAAACCCTAAAAGATGTTCAGATACTCAAAATATTTAAAGCTAAGACATCTCAATAAATTATGTCACTATAGGAAACAAATAAAATTGAAACGAAAAATTATCGACAACACTTTTGTACTTGATGTCCTATTTCATATCATAAATAATGAAGATATCGAAACATATTCTTCGAAACACATCGATTGAGGAAGTAATTGGCCAAATAAAATGACGCATTACTAGAAAAACCTGAAGTTTTTGAACTTGTAGTTTTTTTGCACTTAGAGGTATATACTTATACGAAGAGGAAATAAGAAAAATAAAGTTGTAGGATGCAATGCACAACTCTCAGCATAATAAAATTTTGGAAAGATCGTGTTGGATGCAATCATAAGTCCACGTTTTGTTAGCCTAAGAATGCTTGAAATTTGATATGTGTATAATAATGTGATTATAGTCAACCTATCTTGCTTGACTTTAATATTATCACTGAAAGATTTTATGCCCAAAGCATAATTTGCAAGTGATATTGTTTTGAGGTGGAATAAATATATGTTGTACTATTTTTTCTTTACCAAGATTTTTTCTGATCATGACCTTCACTTACAGAATTGAACTGCAACTGCTACTCGCTATCAGACCAAGAGAAAGAAAGGACGGGGGCGACCATTGTTTGACTCCCCAAAAGTGTCGGCTTGAATTTTTCTATCAAAGTTTTTTAATGTGGTCGATCTTGTAGTATATTTAATGGAAGTACTATTTTTTCTTTATTAGGATTTTTCTCCCTGGATTTTTTCAAGTAAGGTTTTAATGAGTCATATTTATATTTTTGTAATGAATATCCATAACATGTAAATATTCACTCTCGAGATAATGCTCTTATATGTTACAAAATATATACAAGACTCTTGAAGAGAACTATTACAAGATTCATTTTCTATGGACTATGATGCTGACTAAAGTCAAAAATGATAAATAAATATCTTGTATGAAAATTGTATTGTTTGAAGGCTATAACAAGAAAGTAAGAAATATATTTCACCAGAATTACGATAATGAAGATATTGGGGTACTAGACATGGGCGACTCAATATAAGGATTTCATTTATTGAAATCAAGAAGAGTAATTGTACTTTTTTCCTTCACTCAAGAACCATTTTCTTTTTTTAACAATGTTTTAACGAGGTAGCATTTTCCATTTTGCTATAAATATTTATACTTTTTTTTCCCTTCATTTGGTATTTTTCTCCAATTGAATTTTTGCCAAATTAGGTTTTAATGAGATAGTTATTGTGCAAGTAGTCATCAAATAGAGAGTATTGTATAACTATGAGTAGGTGAGTTTTACCCACTTTAAAAGAGTTTATTTTTTCATATTGTAAATCTTATTATGAACCCTATAATATGATCCATTATAATAAAATTACACATTTAAGTTTTGACTCTCTATTTCTCTCACGTTCTTTTAGTTTTATAAAAAATATTAAATTATTGAAAATCTATTTAATATTATTTTTTTAACTCCCATTAATTGTTAATTTATTGTAGTATAATAATTAAAATTTTGAAATTGTATAAATTGTTTGTTGAACTCGAACTTAAGTTACTTCTTCATTGAAGCCCACAAAATGTCCATGATAGTGTGAAATTCAAAATCTATGTTTTGAAATACTTTGAAGAAGTTTCTAAAACATTTCATGAAGCCTCGAGGTCGAGGTCCAAATATGATTAAAAATTTTAAAAATTACGAAAACATTTTATAATTTTTGAAAAGTTTTCCAAAGATTTTCAATTTTTGAAATATATTTGAAATGAAGATTTGGTCACTCTAAGTTGAGCTAAAATCTCCAATATAAAACACCTTATTTTGGTAGAAAAATATATCTAAGACTGAGTATGGAGCATATAGTAAGTATTGTGACCATCTATTCTTTAAGTGCTCCTTCACTTCCTCATTATGGGGGAGCATTAGGAGATGGCTTGGCATCGCAACATCTATGTCTACACTTGCCATTGCGCTTAAGTGGATGAAAAAGGAGAATCGTGGAACTTCGTGGAGGATCAAGACGAAGAGAGTTGCTCTTGCTAGCACCGTTTACTACATATGGCTTACGAGGAATAGGAAGATTTTTGAAGACCTACCGGCCGACTTGGATTCTATTGCTAGAAGGATCAAGACACACGTATACAAAGTCATGTTTACTTTATATCCGGATGTCTTGATTCTTTTTGAATCCTTGGCCGTGGATCATTGATCTCTTATGTATTTTGCCTTCTTTGTGTCTCCCGGATATGTTCGGAGTAGTTGTTTTAGTTTTGGATTTTGATTTGCCCGGGAATGCTCGGTGTACTTGTACTTATCATTGACTTTGTTTCGCCCGGGTATGCCCGGTGTACTTGTATTTTATTTTGACATTGTCTTGCCCGGGTATGCCTGGTGTATTTGTACATGTTACAGTGTTGATCAATATATTCACATTTACCGATCAAAAAAAAAAAAAAAAGAAGGGGCCGCACTGCACAATAGAATGATGTTGTCCACCTTGAAGGAATTACTTTGCCCCATTCGAGACGAAATCAATGACTTGAAAAACAACTGTACGGAAACCTTCACAAGTTGTGCAGGTCTGCGTGGAAAGTATCCAACTGCCTGTTAGCAAATTTGTGCACTGAAACAAGAAAATGACTTAGACTGTAAAGACGTAGGTACACCACCACCTGCACCATGTTGGGCTCCAAAGGCTAAACAATTCGGTCTGCATTTGCTTATTGTTGGACTTCTTGTTAGGATTTGGAGTTATATTCTAAAAGTTCAACCTTATTAAGAAGAGTAGTTCAAATCTTTATATGTTGATTTATTTTTTCATCTTTATTTGATGTGGAATTTATCTCTTAACGTGCCTTTGCAATATGATGGCTTGTTTGATATCTGATTTATCCCAAAACACTTGTAATCCTCCTATTTAATCTTTCTGAAAGATTAAGTTCTAAGGCATAAAGAGTTAACTTGTACTTTTCTATAAGTCAACTAGAAATAGTGTTGGGTAATTGTCTCAAAAGTCAAAAGTTGAAGGACTTCTGTTGCAAATAATAAAATGTAATTATTGTATAGAAAACTTCTAACTAAAGTTGAGAGCAGAATCCTTGCATAATTTGGTCTCCAATTTACAGTCAATTTTGGAGTCTTGCTCATGAAAGAATCTTTGTTGAGTTAAAGGAGTCTTGTTTGAATGTAAATTAAACTCTTTTACTTGCTTATTGATCCTATAAATAATGGATGTTTTTCATTATTTTGGGTATGGCTAGAGAGTTGGTCTTAGAAGAAAATATTGTGGGTATAGTATCTTAAGACTTTTCGTACATTGGGTAGAAAAGTGATGTGGTAAAACTCGAGTTTATTTTTCTTGTAATACTTGGGGATTTGGTTGATGAGTGAAATTCTATACGATTGTAACAATTTTTCATATAGTAAAAATTTTTGACGGTTCATTTAATTTATGCAATTATATTCTTTATTTTTTCTTGTTTGCTAATATTCTCTTGAACAACAAAAGATCCTATGGATAAATAGAAATAAAAGGATTTGACATAAAATTTCCGACAACTCGTATCAGAGCGTCAAGAGGTTCGAAGTATTGGAGCAACAAAAAAATATGTCGTCGTTGTTTGAATTACACTTGGGTTAGATTCAAATTGAAAGATATATAATACTTATACATGAGTATTCTATAATTTTGAATATGAGAGTTTTATTGAATTTTGAACGTGTGGGAAATTGTTGTATGATTGTTTGAAATCAATAAAATGGGTATGGAAAGGAAAATGGAATTGGAGGCCAAAACATATATCTATGAGACTACATAGGCCAATGTTGCATGGCCCTGCCAGGAAACCAATTATGTTGTCGCATAGGTTTGGTCTATGCTACTGCATGGCGTTAAAAAAGTGGCCGTTTATGGCCGTTGTTGTTTTGAATTTGGTGACTTTTCAACTTATTTTGGAACCACTTCGTGGGATCTTGATGAGACCTATAAATAGGTGATTGAAACTCATAATAAAACACTAGAAAAACAAGTTTTGGCAATTACATTTCCATTCCACAAAATATTATCAATTTTCTTCTTCTTATTCAATCATTTCCTTTGTGATTTTAAATTTTGAAGGATCCCACTTAATGCTTGAGTGATTAATCATTTTCAAGGCTTGATAATTCCAGCAAATCATTTGCCAAGTATCCCTTAAGCATCTTGCTTAATCAGAGAGAGGGTAAATATTGTTTGAAGACTACAATATTGTGTTCGGGCCTTCCATTTCCATATTCTTCCTGGTTTATACTATGTCTTCGTCTTTGGTGGAATTGATATTCTTGGTTCTAAGGTTTTTGAAAATTAGATACGAATGACACTAAAAATGGAGTCGATTGTTGATTTGTGTAACATTTTCAATCCTTTCCCTCTGTCTTTTCAATCGATTCGTGTTTGCTAGAAGTTACTTCTACAATAGTAAATTGTAAATTCCTTTTTGGAATTGCAGGTGGTATGTTGATACAAAGTATTCCTTCTTTGTCATTCAAGAAGGTAGTGCACCAGGAGATTACATGGTTTGATAATCCTCGCAACTCAAGGCTTACTATTTCTTTGATTTTATTCAATTGATACTAAAAGAGAAGTGTTCCTGGACGCACAGCCTTGATAATCTCAAGAACCCTGCTACGGCCCTGTACTTCTACAGGTTATCCTTTCTAAGTCCCTGAAAAATAAAAAGATAAACACTCCCAAGACCCAAATGGCCTCCCTCAATTCTTCTCTAATATGAGATATTTACAGAAAGCACCAAGATTTGTTACTTCTCTATATGCTTCACTATCCCAGAGAAATTCTAGCTATGACAAAATCTTACTCCTCCAAAACACAGATAATTTTAGGAGTCGAGAGATTGAAAGAAAACAACGTAACATGAAAAAATATAGATAGAAACCACCACCATGCTACAGACTTGTTTTCTGCTCCTTTGACCCAACCAAACCCTACTTAAATCCTCTGCTAGAATACCCCGACAACCACTCTGACAAGGTGCAAAAGATTTTTAGTTTTGGTTCCGTAGATCTAAAAGATGAGGGCAATGTGCTCGGTCGATGACGAAGGCAGTGCTGATGGTTTTTGGAGTCGCGATGGCAGTGGTGGCAATGGCGTTGATGTTTGGTGGGTGATGGTGGTGCGAGGGTTCGGTAATCGTCGTATTGAAAGAGACTACTATTATTTTCTAGCATTTGTCATGTTAAATAAGTAACTTTTGAAAATATAAAAATTGTAGTGTTCTAAATAGTGGCGTCATCTAGGCGTGATGCTCGGCTAAAATGCCAAACCAAGTGACTTAGCGCCTTATTTGGCGGTCAATGGCAATCGTTGACCACTAATACGCGCCTAGGCGCAATTATGCACGCATTATCATCTTTTTTTTATTTTTTCTTTTAGATTTTGTGTTGTTAAAAAATTATTAATGGCTAATTTTTTTCATTTTGCCCTAATTTAAAACAACTTGAACTTTAGATAAGATTTAAGTTTCTATACTATTTATTTACTATTTTTGTATTAAAATTTGAACTTATCTTTTTGTTGAAAATTTGGAAAAAAATGAATAAAATTCCTATAAATCTGTTTTAAATGTTTTATAAGTATTATTTTTAACTATTAAATAATTTTTTGATTTATTAAAAATTAAAATAATATTAAAGTAAGAAAACGCCTTTTTACGCCTAAGTCACTTGGTCTCTGCGCATAACCACGCATTACGCCTTTTAGAACACTGAAAAATAGAGGTATATGTTAAAAAAATGTCATTTGATTGAGGGTGAATACTAAAAAACTTTAAAAAAGAGGGTATTTTTTTAATTTTTTGAATTAATTAAGGTTTAGGTTGGATATAATTGGTGATTCTTAATGGTTGAGGATGAATTGCTCGTTCCTTATAGATTGAGGATGAATTGGTATTTTTAATAGTTGGATGACCAAATTACATTTTTCTTATAGATTGAGGATGAATTGCTCGTTCCTTGTAGTTGGATGACCAAATAACTATAACCTTATAGTTGGAGGATAGAAATGGTGATTCACCAAATTGCTACTTCATAATAGTTGAAGGACTAAATTGTCATTTCATAGTAATTCTATCAAAAATAACTATTTCAATAATTGGAGGACATGATTGCTTTTAAAGTATAGTTGGATGGCCCTCTTAAAGTATAGTAGGATGACCCATTTGAAGTTTCCTAAAAGTTGAACAACTAAATTGTGCTTAAAATTGAAAGCTGAAGCATTAAATTTCTTTTGAAGTATAGTCAGATGACCCAATTGATGTTTTCAAAAAGTTGAAGCATTAAATTGCTTTTAAACTATAGTTGGATGATCCAATTGAAAGTTGAAGCACCAAATTGTTTTAAACTATAGTTTGATGATCCAATTGAATTTTCCTGAAAATTGAAGCACAAAATTGCGTTTAAACTGTAGTTGGATGACCCAATTCAATTTTTCGAAACGTTGAACAACTAAATTATGCTTAAATTATAGTTGGATGACCCAATTAACGTTTCCTAAAAGTTGATTTAAACTATAGTTGGATGACCCAATTGATGTTTCCTAAAAGTTTGCATTAAATTGGTTTTGAACTATGGTTGGATAGCCCAATTGAATTTTCCTCAAAGTTGAATCACTAAATTGCTTTTAAACTATTGTTGATGACCCAATAGATTTCAAGAATTTGACGGACTAAATTTTTCCACACTATATTTGATGACCCATTAGAAGTTTCATAAACTTTGAAGGATGAAATTGCTTTTAAACTATAATTAGACTACCCAAATTGATTTTTCCAAAAGTCAAAGGACTAATTACTTTTGAGCTCTAGTTGGATGACCCAATTGAGTTTTAAGAAAAGTTGAAGGACTAAATTGTTGTTAAGCTATAGCTGGATGACTCAATATTAGTTTCCGTCAAGCTGAAGGATGAAATTGATTTTAAACTATAGATGGATGACCTAATTGAAGTTTTCTAGAAGTTAAAGGATGGAATTGCTTTTTATGTATAATCGAGGGATGATTGAATTAATGTTTCCTTAAAGACGAGGGACTAAATTTCTCTTAAACTATAGTTTGATGACCCAATTGAATTCTCCAAAATGACAAATGATTCAATTGCTTTTAAACTAAAGTTGTATGGATCAACTAAAGTTTCCCAAAATTAGAAGGACTGAATTGCTTTTATACTGTTGTTGGATGACTCAATTGAAGTTTCCCAAAATCGGAAGGGTGAAATTGCTCTGAGATATAGTTGGATGACTCACTAGAAGTTTCCTAAAAGTTGAAGTATGAAGATGCCTTTAAACTATAGTTGGATGACCAAATTGCTTCTCCATCTAACTTTTAACATTAATTTGATCCTCCACTTATTCTTAAACTTTAATTTGATCCTCCTAATAACTTTAACATCAATTTGATCCTCAAACTATTTTTGAACATTAATTTGGTTCTCCAGCTAAATCTAAGTGTAAATTTTGTCCTCCAACTTACCTTAAATGACGAATTGATTGTCCAACTAATTTTAAATGTCAATTTGACCCTCAATCTTAAGTTAATCTCAACTTAGATTTTAATTCCCAAAAAAATAAAATAAAAATAAAAAATAAAAAATTACTAAATTGCAATCAAATCATTGATTAATTACTAATAGCTATACAGGTCACTTAATCCATAATTATCGTTACAAGACATTGTTGCCTAGACATACTTCCCAATGTTTATCGTGGACTTCACAAGATCAACCATAACTAAAGGAAAACATGTCACACTACGAAATAATTAAATATTTCCAGAACGTATTTTCAATACAAAGTGACATTGCAACTTCTTATATACAATTTCCTTCATTATTATTCTCCTTTCACACACCGTAAAATGCAAAGGAATATTATGTTATCAATTTGGGCCAAATAAAGGATAAATGGACCAAGACTAAAAGCCATCCAATAGGTAAATATATGTGGGTCGTGAGCATCATTATTTTCTTATTACAATTCCATGACCAACACACAACAATCTCCAATGAATTCTACATATATATATATATATATATTAACGCAGAAAGAAATCAATAATAAACTTACTTCCAACATGTTATTAATATCAGCTGAAGTTTTCCATTATGAAAAGACTTGCCCAATTGTATAATAAAGAAAATAACCAGGCATGATCGAGAACTCCACAAAGGACTTGAAGATGTGTAAAGCCGCATGTAATTATATCTATAAAAGATCCAAAATTCAGGAACCATGCTATATGAACCCGGTCGACTTTTAATTCTTCCTCAATATTCCAAGCCTCTTGCGGAAATCCTCCTCCATGAGGGGAAGCCCTTCACGCAACTTGACTTTTGGTTCCCAGCCAAGCAACTCCTTTGCCTTTGTTATGTCAGGCTTTCTCTGGCGAGGATCGTCTGGTGTATTTTCCACAGTTACAATTTTCACATCTGAATTGATAGTCTATAAAGGCACAGAAATCGTGAGTTAGTTTCAGAAAGCCATTAAGTGGATATCTGCTAGGAATGACAACCACCAGGGAGCTAAATAGAATCTTTAATAACATAATGAGGTACTTTTATACGAAGTAGGAAAACATTGATGCCGTCTAGATTGGCAGTTCTATCTAGGAGATTGCCAAGTACAACCAAACCATGCACAAGCTTTAGAAGTTACCTCCTTGACAGTCTCAGCAAGCTCAAGCATTGTGAATTCACCTAATAAAAATTCAGAACATAAGAAATTGTAACAAAATATTTTTCAGCAAACCTAGACTTCATTCTGGAGAGTGAGAGAGAGAGAGATGCAATAATTAATACGAGATTGGCATTTCAGCATCAGAATTCTTGGTCGACAATCAAGTGACGGTAATAATTACCTGGATTCCCAATGTTGATTGGCCCAGTGTTATCTCCTTCCATCAGTCGAATAAGACCATCAACCTTAAACATCCCAAAGAAATTAGATGAAGTCCAGATACGATATTAATATGGGGTTCTAATTGAACAACCAAAATAATAGGATACTCTGACGTACCATATCAGAGACATAGCAAAAACTTCTTGTTTGTGTTCCAGGCAACTGAACTGTCAAAGGTTCATCACTGCATGGTACATCAATTTAAATAAGTGAATCCGAACATAATTTGCCTATCAAATAGAGGAGCTGAAAATTAAGGTATATATATAAATTGGTAGTTGGTAGTGAACTGGCATTAGGAATATGGTAATATTATTGATAACAGAATAGCAGCTTCGTAATGGAATAACGATCCACTCATGCATTTTGTAACAATAAACAGGGTCTAGCACCATTGCATCAGGAGAACATTATGGTCCGTTGCTTATAGATTTCCCTTAACAGCATACCGTATTGCTTGAGCTATGAAATTGCTGACAACCCGGCCATCATCAATATTCATTCGGGGGCCATAGGTGTTGAAGATCCTTGCAATCCGTATTTCTGTCAAGTCAACATTTCAAATTGGTAAGAAATGTCGAAATATATAGAGATAGCTATTAAATATAAGGATTCCATAGCAGGTGAAAAAAGGGAGGGACTTGTACCAATTCCATGCTGCCTGTGATAATCAAACATCAAAGTTTCAGCTACCCTTTTTCCCTCGTCATAGCAACTTCTAACTCCTGCAATGTACATAAAATATAATCAGTGTTCCATAAAAGTATGCCCTGCATTTCTTGGTTCAAACTCTGCACCAGAAATTTTAGTAAGAGACTGAAGTATTAAGTGAGACTCTCCTCCTACATATATTCGATACTCGTAAATATAGTCTATCTAATGTTAGAGAAGGTGAAAGAAGAAATTCAGTAAGACGCTGACATTAAGGAAATAATACCAAAATTCAAAGGTTCAACGTCTCGTAATATACAAGGAACCAGATACTCGCAAACGATAGACCTGCTCAAGTTTTCATTTCGAACCATGCCCATGGTAGAGGCTTAAGATAATATTCTCCCTCTTATTTTTTTAAAAATCAAGGCTTGCATCTTGAGGTGTCAGGTGAGGCCTTCAGCAAAAGCCTCAGTGCAAGTGGCTTGAGGCTTAAGCCTCTTGTCGATCAGCGCCTTCTTAGTCTTGACCTTTGCGTGTTATTAACATCAACTTCTGGCACTAGTTTTACATAGCCTAAAATGTTTTAATGGTTTTTTGAGCTGTTTTATAAAAGCTTAACCTTAAAAGATAGAAAGAAGAGAAATTTATATTAGAGAAGACAAGAAGTGAAGCTGGACTTTTGTTATCCCCTGCTACTAAAATGCAATAAGCCCCCAGGCGACGTATTTTTTCACTAGTAGACACAGCAAAAAAAGATATCTAAGACATAACTCCATTATTTTCTTTTATATTTTTCCCGTAGTCCTACTATCTTATTTTCTTTTTTTAAAAGAAGTTAAAGCAAGAAAATTTCTTAAATAATTGCTCAGTTGTGTAAGTTATTTTAGAATTTCAGTTGTAGTCATGAATTAGAGGCCTTTTTATTTGATAGCTACTTTAATATTCACTTTCTTATTATTCTATTTCATGTTTCTAGTTGCAGTCAGAGTTTTAACTTTATTGAAATATTATATTTTTGATTTTTAGATTTTATTTGAAGTTTTACATGATAATATCGATGTATCCTTATGAATTATTTTACTGGTTCATGATGAAGCTTACAACTTAAAGCACATGGCACCTCACTTAACATAGGCAAAATGCCTTGATAATAAATTTATCCTTTTTAACAATGCTCCTGCTCACTGCCATGAAACACGTGTCTCAAGTTATTATCTAGCTATCAACCCACTGTGACTTGACAAGTTCTCAAGCATCTCTAAACAGAACTTTTGGCAGATGAACAGATAATTTTGGGGGAATCATAATACCTATAGGATTCACATTGCCCCAATAGCTCTCATCCTGAGGATGCACAAGAGGGTCACCATAAACCTCTGATGTTGATGTCAGCAAAATCCTGTATATATAGTAAGATTAGTGAAATCACTACCACAATATACAAAATCAAACTAAATATGCTAAAAAGCCAATTCAAACCTCGCTCCAACACGCTTGGCAAGTCCCAACATGTTTAGGGTCCCAATTACATTTGTTTTTATTGTCTGTTAAGCATCAGAGAAAGAAGGAAGCCAGTATAAATGTCTTCGTCTGATCTTAAAAAGTGTGTTTCCAGCAACACCAGAAAGATGTCATCTTTGAACTTCATTTTACTTCCTTATGCAGAGAAAAAATTTCATAACATAAAAATGAGAAAGAGAGAGATTATTCTCTGGTGGATGACCTTCACGGGATTGTATTTGTAAAAAATTGGGGAAGCAGGACAAGCAAGATGGTATATCTGATCAACTTCAATTAGCAATGGCTCCGTGACATCTGCATAAAGAAAGGACTAATAGGATAAGAAAGTGATTCACAGAAAACTATGGCCTGGAGGAATCAAGGACATTCAGAATGCTCAGTGATAGAAGCAATGAAGAGAGGAAAACTTGTCTGAGATATCAGGTGTTGATGGTTATTATACATAGTTTCCAGTTTTGATGCGCTTTTTAGGAAACATAATTAGGGTTTGATTTAATAGCTTTCATTGTATAATTCCTACTTAGAATAGAATCATTGAAACCTTATATAAAGGGATATTATGCTTTGTAATAAAAGAAACTTTGATATATGAAATAATACTTCAATTTGGTAACAGAGCAATTTGTTTTCCTTTGACTTTGTTAAGATTTGGGGTTTCATCTTAAAATATCTATCTTATTAAGAGAAGTAGCTTAAACCCTTATAAATTGGTCTATGTTTTCGTCTTTATTCGATATGGGATTTTATCCCTTAACATGCATCCACAAAATGGTGGCTCGTTTGACCAGATCAATTTTGAAATTCGATGCTCATTTTTTGTGTCTTAATCGAATGGAATTGCTCGTTAGAACTTAATGGGCTCTAATACCAAGTTAAGACTTGTGATTTTATCTTAAAAGATTAGTCTTAATAAAATGAGTAACTTAAGCCCTTATAAATTGGTTAATGTTTTCATCTTTATTCGATGCAAAATTTTATCCTTAAGAGTCTAACATCCTTATTCTCAAATCCTAAAATCCACCAATCATTTCTATCCAATCCATATACAGACTCCCTACTACACCACCACAACCACACATTTCGCACCACCCATGAGTTACATATGCAAATTCCCATAGCATCCTACGTCACATATAATTTACATGACCAGCAAGTGAGGATGACAGCTAAACCATATTGGAGTGTAAAACGGAAATCTTATAATTTTTATAAAAGCCTACCATGACGGATAAGTTCAAATCTCGGATGACCAATCCATTGGCTTAGGTTGTCCTTTGAGCCAGTGAAGTAGTTATCCACAACAATCACCTGAGTATAATAAAATATATTCATGTAACGTTTGGCTACAATGCATGTCCTTGTGAATAGAAGTGTTATTTATTTTACTGCAGGATAAGTTCCAAGGATATCAATCGTCAAAAATTTTTGTTGCTGCACAGAAATACCTACCTCATTCTTCTCATTTTCCATCAGTTTGTCAACTAGGTGAGAGCCAATGAACCCAGCTCCACCGGTAACCAAAATTCTCATGTTTGCCTGTCATAAAGGTGTCATTTAGCATACTAAAAACCACATTGCCAAAACTTAACGGGAAAACGTCAACGGTCCTGGGTAGGAAGAAAACAGTGAATTGAAAAGAACTATTTAGCAAAATTTGTATATGCTCGAAAGATTGACAAAAGAACTCAACTTTCACCAAGTCCTCCTATATGGAAATTGATGCATATCTAGTGCTTGTTTGAATAAAATTATAAGTTGTTGAAATTATAATGTGAGAGATATGAGCGGTCAATAAGTGGACACTGACAGTAGTTGTGGGTCTTCAAATTGTGTCATTAAAATTAACATTTGACCTTGACTATTAAATTATAAGAAAACTATAATGTTTCCCAAACATGCACCGAGTATACCTACTTTTAAAAGAAAAGGAGTGGTAAATAAAATTCTGTTCCGCATTGGGAACCTCAGTTAAAATAAATACATGGACATAACCATCAATCTTACAGCGTACACAAGAAATGAGGAGTCCCATTGCAGTTAACTGTTAAATTATTTACCAGACTACCAGCTTGGAATCACCACCATAACCACCACAAGAAAAGAAAGAAAAATAGAGATGCGTAATCAAAATAAAAGGATCAAAGCAAATAAGTTTTCGTATTTTTTTCATTTCATGATACAACGGCAGTTGATAAGAGAATGAAGTTCTCATTGAGTGATACATTAGTGATTGAGCCACCCCTGCATGCGAAGAAAGAAAGTCAGGTTCACGCAGTTGATCAAAAAAAATATTTCTTTCCCTTTGTTTATGACAGAGCAACTGAATGAAGCAATGCGCAGCCTCTAAGATTATGAATAAGCTATTCATTTTCCATCCTATTAAAGAAAAGACCTTCGGCATGATAGTAGTAGAGTACAAACTGAGATTTTTTATTTATTTATTTATTATTTTTTTTTTTATAAGTAGAGTACAAAGTGAGATTAAACTTGCAATAGAATCCAAAACCCAGTGATATTCAGTCAAATACAGGTCTTAGAAATTTAGAACCTTATGGTCATACAACACTTACTGCAATTAGTTAAACACAACTAAAAGAGCCATACAATGTTTATCAAAAGCGACCCCAATAGAAAGAAAAATGTACACCAGGGACATATAATGAGATCTGGAATTTAAAAAACCTAGTGTTTATCATGAACCATATTAAACCTGAAAAAATTTTGCTTTTCTCAATGGCGAGGGCTCTGGAGGAGGTTTTCTAGTAACATGGTTATCTCCATTTGATGCATCCTTGGCCATTTGTTAGATTCCTCTGAATTCAAAACCAATTAGATCAAAATTAGCATCCTCAATGATATAATCAGTCCCACTCCAAAATGCCCTCAGTTCAATGCGAACTACTTCATAAATGCATAAAGCATGACAAGATCATCTTCTTTTCCTTAGTAATACCAACAAGAATATCCAACTCGTAATTTTTACAAGCATAGACAGCATTCATACAAGTAAATCCAGAAAGCAATAAAAATAAAAGAATATATGGAATTCTTCTGAAGGATTAACCCCGGTATCATTCTATAATTTCAATGCAATTCCAAAATAGATCATTATATCATAACACCAAAAAGGGGAAAATAGAAAGCAATGTATGTCCCTTTACACGGATCAGTGTAATGAATTTCCTACTTGCATCTTTATACACCAAACGCAGATTTGAAAAACTTAAAAGACAAAAAGAAAATCTCTCTTATTAGTGTATCCCCACAAGGTATCATATTTTCTATCAAAATTAACAGAAGATCAAGTTTCAAACGCATAATGTACTTAACAAAAATTCCAACTTAATTCTTCTGCACTAATGCAACTTAACACGGAGATTATAGCAAACAATCTCAAAGCTAAGAATAAAAGAGTTCTTCCTTTACCAAATAATATAATTTGGGTACAGAGAAAAATTATAGCATATAATCATTACAAAATTAAAAGTAAAATAAAAGATTTCAGTAAAATGGAGCTCCGATCACCCACTTTATCAATTTAACACTTCACCTCCAGCAGTGGTGACAATTGCAAAGACTTGACCTTTATATACAAAATTTGAAAACCTAAAAAAATAAAATTACAAACTACTCAATTCAATTCAACAACAAAACACGAAAAACACGCCTGCAATCATAAATTTCCATTACCAACTGGCAAGCGAGAGAGAAATGAATCTTAAAGATTACGTCAAGTCGGTGCCGTAATCAATAATGCTTAATTACAACGCAAAATCAGATCTACATATTGGCATTTATGTAACCGGCAACTAATTAATTACCTTTTAATTAGATTTTAATAATCACCGATTCTATATTACTTCTGCACGATCCAATATATTCCTACAGAGACCAGATTTATAAATGAATAAGGTAAGCACAGCGCTGGTAGTAAATGAGTAAAATTCTATTGGATTTTCTAATCAGATTCCATGTCCCTTTTGCACCACATTTTGATTCTATGCGAAGGAAAATAATAATGATATAATTATTGATTATTATTTTGTATTATGTTTTATGTAGTTTAGAAAATTTATTTTATTCCAATTTTAAAAACATTGGTTATTAATAATACGCATAAGTCTATTAATTTTTTTTACTTTCTTCTCTTTTTCTATCTAATTTATAACACGTTATCAACGCGATAGATCAATTTTTTTCAAAATCTAATATTTTTTATGAAGAGGAGAAAAAATGTAGTAGACCCTCCTGAATTTTTCGACAGAGAAGACTTGAAAATCTAGGGTGGATCTCTAATATGTAATTTTAATAATAAGTTTAGACATACTTTATATAGTGAAGATAAATAGTTAAATATTATTATAGATTTACTTGTAAATTTAAGAGAAAATTTAGAAAGGAGTATAAACTTTATTAGAAAATATAAATAAAAATATAAAAATTTTAGAAACTAATCTAGAATATATTAAAAATCAAAACACCGAAATACTAAAAATAAAATCTAATAATATAGGAGAAACAAAATTTAGTTCTAACTTAGAAAAATTGGAAAGCATGGTTAAAGCATTAGAAAAGTATATAGATAATAGACAAGATTTAGATAATATATTAAATAAACTAGAAAAAATAGATTTAAGTAAAACTAAAAAATCTAGTAGATTTAAGAAAACTAAGTGAATTTATACATAATGGATAAAGGAAAATAAATCGTAGCCAGTAGTAGTAAACTAGTAGGTAATCCTTTATTAAGAACATTAAGTAGAAAAACAGAATCCGAAACAAGACTAGAATCTCTAATAGATATAGAAGAACAAATAGAAATGTTTAGACAACATAAACTAAAATTAGTAAAAACTTTAGACATATTTAAAAAAGGAAAATTACTTAGCAAATATTTAATATATCAGCATTATGGAGAAAGATATATTTTCCGTACACATGAAGATCAATTTATATCTCTAGATTTAATAGAAAAAGAATCTTATAAAGAAATTGTTAATAAAAATATTTAATAGACTCATTTAAGATTAATAATAATAGGAGTAAAATGGCTTCATAGAGAAAATTTAGGAACTAAAATATTAGTATGTTTGTATGATAGTAGATTCACAGATATAGAATAACGATTATTAGAAAGCGTATAATTAGATATGAATAATAAATGTGGAATAGTATATTTTACACTAAACTATTTAGTTAGAACAAAGAATTTCTATAAAGATATTAAAATAGGAATAAAAACAAAAGGATATCAAATGAAAAGAGGTGATGATAATTTATTAATTTGCACAGGATTCATAAAAAGATTTAGTGAAAATAGTACTACTAATTATAAATTAGAAAATAATCAAATAATTACATTATTATGACAAAGAGGTATAAGGACTATCCCAGCAAAGAAATTCTCTTCAGAAACATATGCAAAATTAGATTGGAACTTAGGAAATTTTCTACAAAAATCAATATTAGTACCAGGAAATAATATTATATACTAAAATAGTAATGGAACTTTAAGAATTAGATTTGAAAATTATAATTATCAAGTAGAACAGACATAGTATAATGAGGAAGAAAATGAAGGAGAATGTGGATATTTTGAAATAGAGGACTACGAAAGTGAAGATGAAATTAATGTCTTAAATGAAGATAGTGAAGAATATGAAAGCGAGGACGATGAAAAAATTTGGATATATAGATATAGAATATTATAGAAATCTTAGAAAAGTTAGAGAAATAGAAACTAAAATGTTAAAAGAAAAAGATCAAGTAGACATAGGAAGCAGATGGAAAAAATAGCAAGAGAGTTAAAATGGATACAGATCAAGAATTTGGGCAAAAAAAAAAAAAAAAAAAAAACCTATGAATACAAAATACGATATAGGAGGTAAATATCCTTTTCCCTTGCAAGAGACTTTGAATGGATTGATAAAAAATATAAAAGTTTAGGAAAAAGACAAACGGAAGAAGAATGTAATTTACCATTAGCAAACGATAAAGGATTAATGTTAGAGTTAAATAATTGTAAACTACAAAACAAACCTAATACTATAACTAAATGGGAAAATTATGTAATTAGAGCATATAATAGTGTACCTAGAAGAAATGTGGGCTTACTTAGAAACTTATTTAGGAAAAACTACTTTAGATGCATACGTTATAGCAAAAAGACTAAAATTAGATGAAATTAGATTAAGAATTGCTGGATGAGATAATCCTAGAAATTTTAATTATAGGTTTTGATCTCAATAAAGATAACACGAATAAAATAAAGTTTTAGAAGACTTAGAAAAATTAAGTATTAGTAATATGAAATACATACAACCATTTTGTTAGACTTTGAAAAATTAGCAAGCGTAGCAGGATTAACATTAGATTACCCTATATTTGAAAGATTATATAGAAAGATACCAACACCATGAAATGATAAAATTAGAAAAGATGTAGAGTCAAACCCAACAACGGAAATAACTATTAGTTTCCATCATAAAATTTGTAACTAATAAATTAAAAGAATATTTGAGTAGAATAAATAGCTAGAAAGCAAATAAAGAAATTAAATTATTCTTTTTCATCAAATTTATATACACCACAGGCATATGATTACAGAAGAAGAAGAAGAAATTATATAAAAAAAAGATAATATATATATATATATATATATATATATATAAAAGGCAATATCAAAATAAAAATAAAAATAATATTAGACCAAGTAGAACATACTATAAAAATAAAAAACCCAATTATAATAGATATGTTAGAAAACCAAAAACTAAAAAAGATTGTAAATATTATATTTGGGGAGACATTAGACATTTTGCTAATAAATGCCCAAATAAATATATAAATAAAGAAAAAACAGCTAAATCTATGATAATTAAAGAAATACAATGTAACATAATAGAATTATCTGATAACGAATCTTGTAGCTCAATATATAGTATTTACACAGATGAAGAGTTAAATAATTTAAAAATAACAAGTAATTCTGAAGACAGTTATGACAATTTAGAAAAACTAGATTTTTCAGTTTTAGATATAAATATGATGAATGTAGAATAAGAATGTATCCATGAATGGATTAGAGGACAATGATCAATGATGAATAAATGTAAAATATATCCAGGACATAAAAATAGAAATCAGTGTAAGAATTATCTAAAAATTCAATGCAATAATTGTTTAGGGATTAAAGAAGAAATAAACAATAATAAAAATAAAGACTATAGTGAAAGTATAGAAAGATTAGAAAATAAAATAACAGATACAAATAATAGAATAGATAAAATACACAAAACAATAAGAGAAATACAATATAGGATCAGAAATATAGAAACAAAGGGAAAACAGTCTATAGATAATTACACAAAATAATTATTAGGAAACAAAAAATCAAGAAGAAATAATTTATCAAATATCTAAAGTAAAGACGACAAAAAGTATCAGAATACCTATATAAGTACAAATAAACAAAATGATTAAATTAAATTTAATAGCATTAATAGACACAAGTTATACATTTAATATAATCAGAAAATATTTAGTGCTAGAAGACTGTAGACAGGAATTAGAATATGAAATAAGAGGAAGTCAAATGGACGGTGGTAAAATAGGATTCGAAGAAAGACTTTTTGACGATTGTAAGATTAAATTCTAAAAAAGACAGTATAGTTTAACGACTACATTAGTAAGCGCATTGATAAAAGATGAATTTGTTATAAGTATAAAATTCTTGCTAAGTAGAAATGGAAGTTTAATAATTACTCCTGATGTCATAATTTTTGAAAAAGACAAAAAAGACACTTCTATTATTAATAATATAGGATCATCAAAGTTGAGCTAAGCGTTATGAACCCTTACAATCAAAACTAGAACCAAACCCAAAAATTGAAGAAAACTTAAAATTTTTATCTTTACAAACTTTAAAAACAAATTTTATACCAAGAAATAAAGAATTAATAATTTTTAACAAGACATCTTCTAAAACAGATAGTATAAACAAAATTTTAGAATTAGCTGAAAAATTCAAATAATAAGAAAAGACTTTATAAAACATTGGGACAGAAATAAAATAGAAACTAAATTAGAAATAATAAGTGAAAATATAAAAATTAGAATAGCAGAAATAAAACGTATGAATCAAGATATAGAAGATTTTAACATACAAATTAAAGAATTATTAGATTTAAAAGTAATAAGACCGTCTAGTAGTCAACACAGATCAGCAACTTTAATGGTTAGAAATCATAGTGAAATAAAAAAAGAAAAAGCAATAATGGTTATAAACTATAAAAGATTAAATGATAATACTGTAGAAGATGGATATAAGATATCAGATAAAGATATGCTAATAAATAAAATACAAAATAGCAAGATATTTTCTAAATTTGATTGTAAATTTGAATTTTGGCAAATAAAAATGGCAAAAGATTATATTCCTTGGACATCTTTTACTATTCCATTAGGACACTTTGAATGGTTAGTCATATACCTTTTGGATTAAAAAATGCACCTTCTATTTTTCAAAGAAAGATGAATAATATATTTGATTCTTTTCCATTTGTTTATGTATATATAGATGATATTCTAGTACATAGTACAAACTATAAAGCACATATGAAACATCTAGAGATAACCTTCAATGAATTTATAGAAAATGGTTTAATTATACGTAAAAAGATGAAAATAAGTAAACAAAAAATTGAATTTTAAGGAATAAATTTAGGAGAAGGAAAGATTCAGTTACAACCGCATATAGTCCAGATAATTTTATAATTTTCAGATAAAATTGAAGAAACCAAGAAATTACAAGTCTTTTTAGGAATATTAAATTATGCTAGATATTTTATTAAAGATTTAGGAAGGAAAGTAGGACCACTGTACAACAAATTGTCCAGTTAAGGACAAAGATATTTTAATCAATCAGGTATAGAATTAGTTAAAAAGATAAAAGTAGAAATTAAAAATTTACTGCCATTAGAATTACCATTAAATAATGAATATAAATATAATAGAAACAGATGGATGTGAATTAGGATGGGGAGGAATTTTATATTTCAAACCAAATAAATATAGTGATAAAAAAGAATTTTTTTGTAGATTTGCTAGCGAAAAATACAAGATAAAAGGAAATTTTTTCACTAATTTAGATTATGAAATAATGGTCACCATACATAGTATAGAAAACTTTAAATTATTTTTAAACATTGAATTTACAATTAGGACAGATTGTAAAATTATAGTAAAATTTATTAAAAAAACAATTTTGATAAGATAAGACATAAAAGATTGTTGAAATTATATGAGATATTAAGCAACTATAATATTTTAGCATGTAATTTAAGTAAGTAAGTTATTAATTTTCTAACTCATTATCTTCATGATGCAGATGGATCAAAGGATGATGAATTTTGAGAATGTCACTCTAGGAGTGGGCCCTTAAGGATTTAATATTCGATTCAGAGGAAATAATTTAGAAAGATTACCAGAAAGGGAGCATTATCTACTGAATAATCTCTAGATGACACGTGCCTCTAACCAAAATTAGAGAGCATTAGTGCCCTAGCTAACTATTTTAGACAGATCCATAATCAAGTAGAAAGCAGAAATTTTAATTTCTTTGCAGTAATTAAAGGTAGAAAACCAGGTATATATAATTATTGGTCAAAATTACTAAAACTAGTAGAAAGATTTCCTAACCCTATTTTCAAAGGATTTTATACGCTTGAAAAAGTTTTAAATATTTGTAGAGAAATTATAGGATTTAATTTTCATATATCTTAAAGAGTTAGACAGATCATGCAAACTCCCTTTCAAATTTCATCATCATCTTCATCAATACAACTTTGTGACAATTGTGAAACTATGACAAAAGTTGTTAAAAATTTAAATCTTAAAAAGTTGTTAGAAGAAAGACTACAACTCTTTGAAGATCAAATTTCTTCATTCCAACAAACTATTAGTAAATATCAAAATGAGATTCTTCAATTGCATGAATACACTTGAAAAACCTATTTCTAAAGACATCACCTCTACAAGTAGAAATTATTTTGATAAAATAGAAAGACTTATTGAACTAATAAATTCTATTGCTACAGGACAAGAAAAAACTTTATACGAATTAGAACAGAAAATTGGTGATTGCGCCATTATTGTTCGAAATTCTATAAAGAATTCCGTTGTACAGAAAATTATAGATTTTACTCAAATTTTAAGTTACTATCATAATGAAAACAGATACTTCCTTAGACATGGTCCCAAACACGATTCAGCCCAAAATTCAGCATTTCTTAGATACAATTATCCAACAATTTCCTTTGATTATATAATCTTTGAAGAAAAAGACATTTTTTACCCAATTTTACAATTTGATATGATAGATATTATATACATATTAAATAGATCTTTTCGATTTTTTTCACTAAAACTTAAACAGATTTTTTGACCAGTTAAAAGATCATTCCTTAATGATTCAATTCATTTCCATTCCTCCTCGTGTAACTAATGGCATTGTAATTCCAGTTTTTCATCGTATTTTAATTTATCAAGAAGCCAAAAGATTTAGACCCTCTTCGAGGATGAATATTAAAATAAAAATTAGACAGATTGATTATGAAAGAAGAATATCAGAAATCGCAACTATGATGGAAGTTCAAAATAATGATTTCAAATTAGTAGCATAATGGAACAATAGAGTTATTTTCGGCCAAGAGCACCTTGCCATGAGAATTAAGCAGAAAAAATTCAAGCACCAAATGTTGAACAAAAAGATTTATATATGATGGCGTTTCTAGAGACTAATGGAGAATTTATAGAAATCCAATCAGATACAAAAAAGGAAACATACATATCTGATGGCAACGATAATGAGATGGATCCAGAACTGAAGAAGCCATAGCATAAATGAAGGACAGATAAGATTAATAATTGAAAAGGACAAGAAAGAAAGACAGAATTATCGAGACAAGGAAGTCAAAAAGAAAAAGGTAATGATAAAGCTTTTTGAACAAATTTCAAATATATGTAAAGTTGATTCTCAGATATCAAGCAAAGTCAGACAAAGTTGTCAAAAGCATCTTTTCAAATAATTCATTCTTTAATTACTGAAATAGAGAATTGTACATTGTTTTTCTTTCTTTGATCACACAACTGTAAAGTTTGCACAGTATTCTTCAATTATTGATAGTACACTTACAACACCAACAGAATAGACGTGATGTACCAACGTCTATAAATACCCACACTTCCCATGAAAGAAAACACATCGAAAAAAGCACAAAACATACTATCACACTTATACTAAAAAATCTCTCCACCATTTTTGTAAATTCAAAGACATCCTTGTAAATTCAAATGCTTCGTAATTAAAGTAAGTTCTTTTCATAACTTCTCTTGTTTATAATTTTCGTTTACTTTAGTTATTTTTCAGGCAAAGCCTAAAAAGGGAAACAAGTAAACAATTAATTTATTCACAAATAATATTTTATTTCTATTTCAAAAATATAATTTTAACGCTCTTAGCCCCTTTATTCTGGATTCCATGGCCAAAAGATAAAGTAATCATCTGAGTTAAGTTGGCTAATTTGTGTCCCAATAATGGGAGTTTGTTAAAGCTTGTTTAAATATGATGAAAATCCTTTAAATTTGCTGAACAGTAAAATACTTAAAGGCCATTATAAACGTATCGTTTTAAAATTCTAATATTTTATGCCTTTAAATTACACTATCTTACTTACTTGTTCATTAAAAAGTTTTAGCGAATATATTAATACTTTTTTAAAAAACAAAGATATAAGAAGATTAGTTATTGTAGGAAGTCATATTTTATCCGCTCTAGATGGAAATAGATGTAACTCCTCTTTACATATCAAGAAGCAAATCACTGAGCTCTCTATTTCTCAGTGTCGAAGTTTCTTGATAAAAAATTCTAAATATTGTAAAGAAAGACAACAACTAGCAAAGATTGTAAGAGAAAATAATAAAAAAAATTTCAGTAGAACTAGTTAGACATATTTAAAGTTGAATTTTAGTAGCAAAGATAATATAAATTGGTGTAAAAAAATTTTTTTCTAACTTTTCAAACGTATTGAAATTCTTGAAATACTTTACTTTCTTTGACAAAGACCTTTTGCTACAAAGATTTTTTTTAAAAAGACTACAAGACTTTTTCTTACAAAGAATTTATTACAAAAATTTTCAAAATATGTTTAAATTGGTGGTTTTTCTAAAGACTTTTCTTTTATTACCTGTCTTTTTTTTACAAGATTTTTTCCTACAAGAAAAATTTTCTACAAATATTTATTGCTACAAAAAAAAAAAAGGCTTGCTCCCGAATTGGTATAAAAGTGTAATTGGTATTGTTACTAGTCAATACAGAAAGGTCTACGTGGTGACCTCATATGCATACACATGGCGAGCACCCAATAATTGGTGCAGAAAAGACTAACGTCCAAAGCTATCAAAGGAAGTATCGAGGTCGTTGTACTAAGTTGATCCGAGGTGGTTCGCCTTCTGTCGCCGAACCACTCTACTATCCGAAGTCCTTGACAAACAGAAGAGGGTCGGACAAGCGCATCTCTAAAGTTGACTAATGTGACGTGCGTAGTTAATAAGTGTTAGGAATGTCAGCCTAGCTTATAGAGTGACTGACCTCTTGTCAAAAGTCTATCAATATAATTAATAAATGATAGAGTTGATGTAACAGTTAGGGTCGACATATCAGGCCACGTGGATCCAATTCTACAGTGATTACGTCGGCCTGATCACTATAAATAGGAAATTCTTGTATCAATTTAAAGATCTGAAAAAATACAGTGAAGGGAATAATATACTTGCACAGTCCACTATTCACCTTCTTTTACAAACATTCATATTTATAGTAGAAATACTACATAATAAATCCACGTGTATATTATCTTGTATCAACACCTGTCGACCATTTTCTAGGGTCAACAGATTGACGCCGTCTGTGAGAAGCTTGGAAAAGTTAAACCACGAAAATCCCGTAGAGGAAAAATCTGAGTTTCAAAGGAGAAACCAAAAAGAAAAATCCTTGAATAAAGGTAGACAACTCCTAGAACAGAGTCAAAGAAAGGCTATCCACCAAGAAGAAGCGACCATGAGTCCGAAGAAGGAAGGAATCAAGCCAAGTCGAACCAAAGAACATGATAGTGAGGAGACATCCTCACAAAACGCCCCAGTGGTCTGACACCAAAGAAGTGGTTCGAGGAGCAGGCCTAAGCTAGCAGTAACGCTCACCAAAGAGATGGCTGCCGTCACCGCAGATATGAGAGCGATCTCTCGACAAAACACCGCAATGCGTAAACTACTCAGGCACATAACTGGCCAGATCCTTTCAAAAGGAGGAAATTGTTCCCCTAGAGATAGGGGTAAATGTGGACATAGTTACCAATTACGACATCGATCGAATAACTTAGGAGGTTGTCGTTCTTGTAGAAGGCAGCTCGACTAATGCACCAAGGGGATGGGCCAGTGTCTTTGATAGGCTTGGTCCTACAAGAGACAGAAAAGATTGACGCCACCTTCCACCCGCTCAAATCGGGTGCCCTCCTATTTCCTCTAATAGACCACATATGTTCAATTCCTTTTCGGAGGAAAATCAGCGTGGACAACCTCAGCCAAGAACCGCAGATGAGCTCGCTTTTAGATAATGTATTCCTTGCCTAGAAATAGGTGGGAAAGACGAGCTACATTAGCTCGGATGTGGACTTATCTAGGCGGGAAAGACGAGCTGCATTAGCTCAGATGCGGATCTATCAAAACTGATCACGCAAGAGGAAAAAGCTCAAGGCCCAGAGAAGCTCTCGTACAGAAAAAAGTGCTAAGACATATAACTACCAAGCCGAACTTCACAACCCCAGCCAACCTTCCCAGGAGGTCGGTGAACTAAGGACACAAACCTCACAGAAAAGTAATACGCTGTCTTTCCCATCCCATCCAAGAGATAGAGATAGGAGACAGACGTCATAACCACCATTTTAATGAGAAAGGCAGAAGGTCTTGTCCAAAAAAATGAGCGTCAATTTGGCCGCCCCAAATTAGCTCCTCTTGTAGAAAGAGGCGCTAAGGTATATAATTGCCAGGGCAGGCCCTATCGACATCGGCCAGCAGAAGTTGACCCATCGACAGCAGTCGCTGGAAAGTAAGATTTGTCGTCCTCTCCAGTTAAAGCAGCTCAGCCATAAGCCTCACAGAATTATATTGCCTAAGGAAGCTTGTGCACAAAAGATGAAGGCTGATCCCTTCATCTCAAAGCTAAAACTCCGGTCCCATCCGAATAAGAAAGTCGGAATGGGTCAGAAGTCGTACCTCAACCCTGTATACATAACCCCACAACGAGCTATGCAAAATAAGCGTGTTCAAAGAAGAGGTGAAGATGAAACCACCTCAGTCGAGTCACCAAATGCAGAAAAAGAAAGACCCCACATGGAGCTACTCCCAAAATATGCTGAAAAGGAAGACTATGCAGTTAATCAAGTAAAAACCAAAAAGATATGCACAAAGATCTGAGAACTGCGGAGAATAAGGACCTCAGTTTCCTTCATAATGTATTCAAAGAGGGCAACGTCGGCACATAGCCTCATTTCCCCCAAGGACCTCGAGCAACATCTTCTGTAAAAACTTGTGAAAATTTGCATCAAGTTATGTCTTATTTCTAGAACCTCATTGTTTTAACATCTACTGTTAAATTTGAAATTATTACATTGCTTGTATATAACAATTACAGCTAGCATATTTTACGACCCATCACATCAATCTTTTTATCGTGCATGTCGATTCACACTGTACTCGAACATCAAACATGACATGATCCACTCCATGAAGAAGAGACTACCGAAGACCTCAGCAAAGTGCATAGTACTTTCTAAGGTAGTTCTTTTGAAGGAACAGGAAAAAGCATAGCCCAAAGGGCATCGTCCCATAGAGACACTTCAGAATATGAGCTAAAAAGCATCTGCAAGGCTTAGCCTAAGAAAGGGCACCTCGATAAAAGAAGTGGGCGCATGAAGATATCCTCCTCAGATATAAAAAATCGCCCTAAGTGCAGAATAACTCAAAGGATCGGATCCTACAAAATTGACCCTCGTGAAGGCACAAAAGTTACCTACAAAAGGATAAGAAAATAGAGCCTACCGCAAGGGCACGACCCCCTTCTAAAAAACGACCCCAAATACGAAGCAGTGATAATTTGAAGTCCAAACACATTCGCATAAAAGGTAAAATTTTATTCATCACTACGAAACATTACAATTAAGGGCAATCAAAGCCATTTTCAAAGCATTACATAGCATAAAAAGAGAATGGATGGTAAAAATAAAAAATAAATGATGATAAAGTGTAGCCACTGTATATAAATCGCCGAACCTCTTCTCCTTAAGAATGTCCACTATATGCTGCGACCTTCACATTTGCAAGACCTGCGAGACTATGTTGAAACTCAAGGTTTCAGCTACAATACACTCTGCCTAGTTCATACTAGCAAATGAGGTAGCCTAATTGCTCAGGGGAGGACGAGTTCATCGACCTGCTGCGAAGGTAGGCTCAAAGTTGGCCCAAGTCGCACCCTATTGCAACATAATACAAGGCAATGGGTGACCCTCCGCATAGGGCATTCAAAGAAGATTGTGCTGAGGTTATATTTACATTTTTCATTTTCACAAATCCAAGCATCCCATCCATTGCACCCAAGAAACATCCAACTTGCACTCTTCATGGCATTACCCAAAACCAAGCAAACCCTTGCACCAACTCCTCTCAAGATCTACCAAGCATAAATACGATTTTTTGTCATATTGCAAAGAAACATCACAGAGTAATTCACACCAGTAAATCAATGTTCAAGCAAGAATGAGCCTTTTTATAGGCAAACACATGAGTTTTCGACCGTCAGATCTTAAGAATCTGGACTGTCCAAATTCGGGGCACTTATAAGCCACAAAATAAAATCGACGCTTAAGCTTTAGGGCCTCGATTGAAACACATGACAATGCCTTGAAAATTGAGGGCACCACCTTCCTGGGGAAGACTAAACGTCAACATAGCAACTTGTGTCAATAAATGATAAAAGACGGTCTAACTACCCAAACCGTCTCAAGCATCACAATTTCAGATGCACAACAAAGACAACTAATCATTACAGCACAAAAGACCATTAACATATTCCCATGCTGACCTTATCCAACCCCTCTATGTGACACTTGCAACCTCGACAACACTATAGCACAAAGGTACCTCGACCTACATTTTAAAGCACTTTGGTTCTGCTACGAAAGCACCTCAGTTGATCTCCCTCGAAAGCCCCGAACCGAACTGAGGGACTATAAGCTCAAAATTCAACGTCACCACTCTTTCACAAATTCTAATTCCCACATCAATGTTAGTAAATTAGATTTGGGGGACTGATATCCATCATGAATTTATTTTTTTGGAATTTTTCTTAAAAACTTTGAAATTAATTACAAATTCTATGTACAACATAAATAATCATATATAGACTTGGGGGAACTATTGATACTAGTCAATATAGAAAGGTCTACGTGGAGACTCACATGCATACACATGGCGAGCACCCAAGAATTGATGTAGAAGGGACTAAAGTTCGAAGCTGTCAAAGGAAGGGCCGAGGTCGTTGCACTAAGTTGATCTGAGGTGGTTTGCCTTCTACCGTCGAACCACTCTACTATCTGAAATCCTTGACAAACAAAAGAGGGTCGGACAAGCGCGTATCCAAAGTTGACTAATGTGACATGCGTAGTTAATAAGCATCAGGAATGTCAGCCTAACTTATAAAGTGGCTGACCTCTTGTCAAATGTCTATTAATGTAATTAATAGATGACATAATTGATGTAATAGTTAGGGTCGACAGACAAGCTACGGGATCCAATTCTACGGTGATCACGTCGACCTGATCACTATAAATAGGGAATTCTTGTATCAATTGAAAGATCTTAAAAAAATACAGTGAAGGGAATAAGATACACGTCCATGTGTATATTATCTTGTATCAACACTTGTCGACCATTTTCTAGGGTCAACATTTATCAAAAAGTCTTGCTCTCGAATTTAATTTTATAATAACTTTTAGCGCCCAAGATAACATAGATTAACCTTTTAGATGCACACTCAAAGATAAAGAGCTTTTTGTCCCTTCACGCCCTAAAACATATTGGCCCAAAATCTCGATAATTCAAATGTATTAATGCAAAGGTTGTTTTGTGTGGTGAATCCGCTCACTATGAAAACATTTGTGGGATGTTTGATATAAGAGATTGTAATTTATTGAAATATTTAAAAGAAAAAAATAGTTAAAATCTTAAATATCGTGTATCCCCTACCTTGTCTCCTTTCCCTCTCCAAAATCTTCCTTCTCCCTTCCATTTCTTTATTCCAACTACTGAAAACTCTTGTCGGAGACCATCGCAGTTGTCTCCGCTATGAGGACAAATCGTGTTGCAGGGAGACATTGCCGTTGCAGTGCAACGTAAATGGAGCTGTTGCAACAGTGCTTGCTATGCAACAATCTCAGTGACATCGTCACTGTGAGCGAGGAATGATAGGGGATCTAGGAAAAAAACTTGGTTGCAATCTCGTGCAAGAGTTTTGTTAGTTTTGTGAGTTTTTTTGGTCACAGTTTGGTGCCGAAAAAATTGGAGTGAGTTTTATTGGTTTTTTGCAGTTGGCTGTTGTGGCAGTGGCGGTGGCTCTGATAGTGGTTGTTGTGTTGACAGTGCTCATGAGATAGTGGTGATGTTGGCGATGAAGATTATTTGTTGGGATGGAATTTGTTGGTTGTGTGCAGTTGGTGATGATGCAAGCTATGGTGGTATTGAGGTGGTGGTAATGTTGGCGGCACTAGTTGTTTTTTGGGCTGGGTTTTGTTGGTTTCTTTAGTAGTTTGTGGCGGTGGCAGTGGTGGTGGTGGTGGTGGTGGTGCGGTGGTTGTGGCCTTTAGGGATGGGGTGGGGGTGAAAAGAAAAGTGTTTTTGACCAATTTAGTTGATTGTGATTAATGAAATAGATAATTTGAAACCAATAAATAATATGTAACCTAAAAAATATGAGATTTCAACAATTTATAATCATGACTTACAATTTGTTAAGTTATGACCAATTAATTTAATAATTTATGATTGAGAAATAGTTTGACTGATTATTTGATAATTTGTAATGTAATTTGTGATTCGTGGCCGAAAACTAGTATATGACCTATTAATTTGATAATTTATGAACAATAAATAAATTGTGACTTATAAAATTTTTGATTTGTAACTTATACAATTTTTTATTTGTGATCGAAAAAGAATTTGTGATAAATTAATTTAATAATTTGTGATCATATTGTATAGAATTGTGACTTTAATATATTTAATTATTATTTCATAAATAAAATTTAATAATATCTGATTTTTGAAAATTTAAAACTTGTTTCTTAATTTTGATATAGATTATAGTTAACTTCTTGGATATGAAATTTTCCATGTATAAATTGTCACTAAATATCAATTTTAGTGATAGTGCCGTATTATTGCTTTAAGTCTTAGAAATCAAATCATTTCCACGTATTACTATGGATATATGGTAATTTTATACTAACATATTTTTCCTAAGCAGAAAGAGTAGATACAATTGGGACATTGCTGGATCCCTTCAGCGCAGCCCAGCCCAGCCCAGCCTATCCTACCCCATAATAGTTATACTAAGGCACAGTGATAAATTTTGTCATTAGTTATGTGGTGGAGTTTTGGGGTTGCACTGATAACATTTGGCAAAGAGACCAAATGTATCAACTTGTTTAATGAAATTGGTCATGCTTGCCCACCCTCCAAATCCAAATCCAACAACAAAAACCCATGCCACCACAAAAATATTCATCATGTACACGCCTGTCCAGCTGGGGAGGAAGAATGGAGGCTTCTCTGCTGCATTCTGCATATACATACAAGATTATTTGAGTAAATAGCGGTGCATAATACACATGGTAACATACTTAGTGTGATGGTATTACTAGTCGGGACTTGATAGTTTGGTGAGTACGATCTGCATTTTTTTTAATGCTATCTATGTCCTTGTGACCGATGTTAGATTCGAGTGAACAAGGCAAATTAGTTAAAATTTTGGGAGTTGTTTATAAACAATCTATTAGATAGAACTGGGTGGTAACTATTTGTAGATCATAAGACATATATGGATAAAATGTAGTTTGACTATTTATAAACGAATTATAAAGGGTTTAAAGAATCTGTATTTATAGCAATAAGTGGCAATGAAGTTTCATGTAAAGTGAGTTGGATGAGTATGACACTATTGGAGTTCTTGGCTCAAGATTTGTTTTTTGCAATAAGTGACAACGAACCTTGGTGTAAAGTGAGTTAGATTAGTACGTTACTTTTCATTGGATGAAACCATGGCTAAGAGAACTAATCTCGTTCCATCCTGGATGGTCAAATCCATGATGTTTATTCTTTCATCCTCGAAGAGCTCAAGGAGTTCATGAAAGCAGAACTAGAGGGTGGAGTTCTTGGCTCAAGATTTGTTTTAATTTTCTCTAAAGAAATATTAATATAAAAATTATATGCCAATGTGAGTTGTCTTTAAACAGCTGAGATCCTTCTCGCTCTAGGCCAGGCCACACCTAGATTCACACCCATAACAAAGACGAATAATGTTGAAGAAACGGGGAAAAAATGGGTGAGTTTGCAGTTTATGATTGAGTGTTTTTATGTATTTTTCTTCCCAATTTTCAACTAAAATTGTCAGGTGTTGTCTGAAAATAATTTTCAGTCATTGACTCTAACCATGTAGTATGATTGAACAAAGATAGAGAGGAGAAGAGAAAGATTGAACTAATTACCTCTCGGGCCGATGCCTTGCGGTAGGTGAGCATATGTGCAAGAGAAGGGATGATATAAACTGTAAAGGTAACCAAAAATGCCCCAACAGCAGAATTAATGGGCCCGAAGAAGGGAAAAATAATGGCCAAGAACCATACAGGTATAACCACTGGTAGCCTAGCTAGTGCTCTTAAGCATATGCTCTTAGTCTCATGCACGCCAATTGCTTTCTCCCACACAAAGTACAAAGGAGTGCAAGCAAATCCAAATGTTATAAACTGCACCCAAATTCGAAAACCTGTCAAGTAAATTCACATACTTTATTGAATAAATGTAATTTAGACCATTTTAAGACCTGGTGGATGAGCATAAGAATGACAGCAGCATCACGAAAACCAGTTCGCGGAAGAAGCGAAAAGGCATTGGCATGTGTAAGGAGTTGATCGCCAAAGGCCCAGTAAACGGCAGCGGCTGATGGAATTGTAAGAGTGAAGACATACAAGGTTGCAATCAGGTATATGTACTTGAATTTTTTAGGTCTCCACATTGCATGCATAATTTCCCTGCACAAATTAATTAATGCCCGTTAATGCAATTGAAATTAAAGCTATATATGTTAAAGAATAATATTATCTATTACCAGTAGTGCTAAGCACGGGTTTAGGTAGCTACAAACTATAGGTTCAATTAAATGAGTCGCGTGACATTGCGTTTAAATGCATCTACCATTTAATGCTATGTAATTATCACCTAAATTAGTGATGAATAGCATTACTCGTTAAGAATAATGTAGGTTTGGTTGAAAAAATATTGTGTTTTGACGTTTGACACAAAAACCAACATACTCTAAAATCTAAATTACTACCTCTAATCTATAAAGATAGACTTATTTCTATTTTCATACAGATTGAGAAAACTTAATTAATTTATATTGGAACTATAAATTTTACATCTATTTTTCCTAATATACCCCTACATCGTATAATAGTAATTCATACTTCATATTTGTTGATAACAGTGCATATTAAATAAAGGTATATTAGAAAATGAAGATACTAATTATATTCTCAACAAGGAAAGTGACATATAATTTGGGACAAACAAAAAAGAGGAAAACAAACCTATTTTTACGAGAAGTAGGTAGCATGAGTAAAATTCTAATAATTGTGGAGTTTGGAACTCAATAATTTTTACATTATTTAATTGACATATATACGTCGAGGTCCTAGTTAAATAGTGAATTCTAATTTTTCAATACACAAGTCTATTAAATATCAAAACTGCTATACGTACATTGTAGAATTACACTATGATTTATACTCTTTCGTGTGACATTATTTATACCATTGATTTTTTCCCACTTTTATCAATCAATGCACAGATGCTCCCCACATAGGAGGAATGTCATGCAAGTGTACATCAAACATTATTCATTAAGCTCTTGTTTGAGCTCTATTATTTCCATCAAAATACATTCTTTAAAGTGATTTGACTCATTTCAACAACAAATTCTTCATTAAAATAATATTTCACGCAAATTTAAATTTTTTTTTATTTTTTAACCACACATTTTCCATCAATATACTATTCAAAAATATATTTTTTTTGACGAGAATAGAGCTCAAACAAGGGCTAAATATTGACGAGTACTGAATACTCTATACATAGTGAGAGCACTAAAATTATTACCAATGTACGTCTTAAAAGGAGAGGAATTTAGACCCCACACTGTTTTTGAGATGAAAAATCCCCTCAGATAATTGCAATGATTTTATATTATTTTTCCTCTATGAAATAAAAATACTCACACGGTGATGGCATGTCCGCCGAAAGTGTAAAGTATGTTGGTGGCTCCAGTAAAATAGAGTACCAGTTTCTTTGGTCCAGAGTGAGTTACTCCTTCCACCTAAAAATATGGTAAAGAAATTAGATTGTCGATATACCATTTTAATGTGAAAACTTGTCGATTAAACTCTTTTTCAAATAGAAGTGACTCGCATTAGCCGAGAATATTGTCTCAGTTGTGTCATTACCTGGCCATGAACAAGGGATGCGATGGTTAAGTACCAAGCGGTGTAGGTCGTCATTCCTAGTCCCAGAAAGGACCATATTCTATAGTTGTGATACGACGGTATAAACACTGTAGTTGCACAACAAGCCCCGAATATGTACGTCCAAGTTCTCTTGTCCAACCGATCATTAATGTAGTATATGTTACTGCAAATCATAATTCTGATTAATTTATCATTAATCGCAATAAGCAAATAAAAGAATAATTTATTCGTAGTCAGCGATTGCAATAGTCTGACAACTTGATATTTGATGCATCAAAAAATTAATGTTTGAAATAACAAGCCATCAATGACTATTGCAGTCGCTAACTATGAATAGCATTATTCGAAAAAAAAAATTATAATCAAGACCTTGCACAAGCTATAAGTTGGATCACAGTGCCAAACAAAAGAAAAGTACAATTGAAGGCTAATCCCACTGCTTTCCAGTAGGAACCCAACAAGCCATCCAACACCTCAAACCACTGCATATAATAATTAAGTAGGAAGTCCGATGAATAAGTGGAGTTTAGTGGAGTCGAGTCTAACGTACCAAACAGGTCAAATTAGATGGCTAAATAAATAAACCTGTATGATATGGTTGTTGAAGTTGACATTCTCTTTCTCTTTTCTGGTTCTGTACTCAATATAGAGGACACTAATGAGATAAGCAGTCCAACTTCCTAATACACCATAGAAAACTTGAAAAATTACTCCTGAAAGCATTCCCAGTTGAGAGAATGAGTATGGCAAAGTTAAAAGAACCTGTGCCACCTACATCCACAATCCAAATCTTCATCATTCTCAAACCACCAAAGCCCATGTTAGCTAAAAGAAGAACCAATCTTTCTATTGAATTTGAGGACAACTTAACAACAACATTAATTTTTAGGCTAATTACCTGATTTGATGCACAACTGAACCAAGCATCATAAACAGATCCTCCATGCCAAACAAGGGTTTTGAAGCTAAGCATTGAAGAATCCAGTTTTTCTTCCCCTCTCAACTCATCTTGAGCATTCTCATCTTGTTTTTGAGGCTCCATCTCTCCTTCAAAATCTGATCAACAAACATTACATGATTTAGAGTAAAAACAAACACACATACCCCTAAAAGTTAAAAGACAACCTTTGCCAAGAAAGTATTTGTATTGATGTTATGTATAAAATTTAGGAATTCTTGTTTAGTGACAGAAGCTTTATTTGTGCAGATCCAAGAGATCAGTTTCAAACTCTTTTTGTTAAAGAAAACGCTTTTGCTATTTGCTTACCTTTTATTCAAATTTGATCGATGCACGTTGCGGTGACGGTTACAGATGTACCGTGTTGACTTGATTTTCAAGAACCATAAAGTCATTAGATTTGTTGAATATAATTGCTTTCTAGAATTAATGGCGCTATAATATCAATTTAGACTATAAAGTTAAATGATTCATACAATTCATTTAATTGTATATAATCAAGGAGGATTTTTTTTCTCTACATTGAATGTGGGTTAAATAGAAAGAGAAATGCTATTCAAAACATTCTAGTTGTCTATTAAGGCCCCGTTTGATAGTGATTTTGAGAATTGATTTTGTGACCGTTATGATAAAAATGGGGGTCACTTGTGAGAAAAGAAGTCAAACTTTACGATTGAAATGGTGAAATAACAGTCAAAAAATTAATTTTTGGGGATAAAAATCACTCCCAAACAAGCTCTAAGTATCGTTAAATGATTTACAAATATAATTTATATTTAAAAGTTAAAATGTCCAATCAATTAATTGAAATTTAGGCTGTGCTAAGCACTAGCAAAGTTGAATAAAATTATTTAAATAGAAGTAAAGGGATTGATTGCCAAAGTTTTGATAAAAGTTTTGATTGAATAACATTATACACACACACATATGTGCTATACATAAGGGAATATAAAAGTTGATGTTTTATATGTTTTTTTTTCTGTCACATATTAAGCTATACAATAAGGAATATATTACAGTATTACATATATACCTTATTTCTATTAACAAATTTATCATTGATAGAGTCCAAAGTTATGAGTCCAAAGTTGTATAAAGATCTAAAGAAATTTTTTAAATGATGGAGCGTGTCAGTTAATTATGATAAGTAACAGTAAAATGGAAAAGTGGAGGACTTTTGTTGCCAAGGGAATGGTTATGCAGACAGAATATAATTGTAAACAAGATGGGATTTACAATAATTAAGCGGATATTTGGAATTGATTTTTCACACCAAAAAATCAATTTTTTGGCCGTTATTTCACCATTCAGTCGTTATTTTTGACTTTTTCTCTCATAGATGGAATTCATTTTTCTCTGTAACGGTCCAAAAATCAATTCTCATAATCACTACTGAACAATTTTCATAATAACTACAATCATTATTCATTAGTATAGTTAAGCTTTTTGGTATTTGAACAATCATTTGCTAGCTTTTATTTTTAAAACTTTATTGGTGGGTTTTATTGGATAAATAAATGCAGAAGACCTTGTGAATGACCACATACAGCATGTATGAGTGACCATAAAGAGGAGAGTAAAAATTCTTGTTCAGTTGAGGCATTTGAAATCAAGATTCAAGTGAACGTTCTCTCAATTTTTCAATTGATATTAGAGACTTCATGTCGAGTAAATACCCAATTGACATGATAAGAAAGAATCTTAGAACTCCAAAAAGTTAATTGGATTAAAAGCTTGAATATACAAATAATAGGTAAGGATTATACCCTTAAAGCATGGTGTTAAGTGGCTATCTATATCAATAAGCTAGCTTTCATGCCGCGTTAGCCTTCTCTCTTCTCCTTTTACATGTCTGTTTAGGGGAAATATGATACGAGCAAAATTCTAGATCATTAGGAAAATGTATCCTTAAGTGACATCTTTATGTCTCAATAATTATCGCAACATTTAATTTTCTCAATCATCCTTGAACCTATTTCATTAGATCAATTAAGTTCTACATCTATTTTGGAGTCAAGAGAGGGACTAAAACAAAATTACAAGACCTGGACTCCAATGGATGATATTTCCAAAATTGTTCAATTCTTGACCAGTTGAGATTCATTTTAATTTATTTCAATTCATTCCACTAAGAAATTGAAATTGCACTCTCGAATCAAGTGATAATTATTAAAATAAGTCGTGATCTAATTATAATATCATATGATCATTATGTCGCAAGTCAACCTCCTTTGACTCTCATATATTGGAGCTGCCAAAATGATCATTTTGCCCTTTAAATATATTCATTCAAGTCCCGTTTTTTACAAGGCATAAAATTCATCTTGAACAAATCACAACATGGAAGTCAATCATTTCATCATCGGACTAGTGAGCTCATATTAAATTGCCCACGAGGAACATCAGTGTTCCCATTTTAGGGTCTAGATAAATACCAATAAGAATAATACAATTTTATTATCACAAAGTGTCCTACTTTATGTATCGATCGTGAGCGATATGTATAGATCATATCACAAATTGTATTTTACTATAATCAACCCATCAAGTATAAAATTTGAAATATTTTGCATGACCATGAAAACTTAGGGCCCATTATGTTTATGTCTTAGATTTCAGTTTTAAACATTGATCTCATTTTATTTTCTGGTTTATTATTCTGAAAAATTGTTCTTCAAAACATAAAACATGAGAATGCATTTTGCTTGAAATTTTGAGACCTTGTTTTATGACATTTTATTTTATAAAATTTGATTATTTAGTAAAGTAAATCAATTTTTTGTTTATATATATATATATATATATATATACTAGTTTGCGTCTCGTGCGTTGCACGAATTTTATATTTATTTTGATTTTATTAGCATAAAATTTATAGATTGTACAAAAAGTATTTGGAAATAAGAAATGTTTGTTTGATTCTCATCTTTTGGTCGACTGTATATTTTATGTCACGATAATTTATTTTTATTCTTATAAATAAGTATAATGAATGTTGTGATTGTATATATGTCAACGATAATTTATTTTCAATTATTTATTGTATTTTTTTTTTAATGTAGATGAAGATATTTCTTTTATCTGATATTGCAAATAATTTGTAAATTGAATTTTGTAAAATGCTTTTCTTAAGTAACATCGATTCGAAAGGCTATACTTGTAGTTCAAAAATAATACATGCAATTGTAAATTAAAAGAGAATATCCACATACACAAATATTTAAATAACAAACTCAGGTTCGCACGTAAAATAACCTGAAGTGACACTTACTGGATGGTCAACTCCCCTGTTGGTGTAAGAATTAGAACCCTAATAGCAGGCTTATTCTTTGGATGATACAACAGTCACTCCAAAGTTGGTAGGGCAAAAAAATTTGAAAAAAAAAATTTAAATAAAATTTATTCGAAAGGGAAAAGAATTAAAAAGAAATTTAAATAAATTGATAAAAAAATGAATTATTTATAAAGCAAAATTTTCAATTTTAATTAAATAATATTTATATATTCTTCATTTAATTTTCATAACTTTATTTTATTTTTTACTTCTAAATAATTTTAAACAAATCTTTTTACTTATATAAGTAATTTTTACATATATTAGAAATATTTTTTGTTAATATGTTTATTTTAAATTTTTTTTTTTTACTAAAAGTGATTTTTGAAAAATTAAGTTTTATTTGGAAGAGAAAATAATTGATTTTTTAAAGAAGAAAACGTATTTGTTAACACATACGTTTAATTTTCGTTTAACTATTTTCAATATTTATTTAGATTATTCGATGTCTCTACGATATAGTTCTCAAAATGAGTTTCGAGAAAATGTAAAATATTTATCAATTCGACTATCGTGCAATCGTCGACGAATTTTTAAAGTTAGCTTGTTATCGAAAATTTCGAAATAGTAATAAAATAATTGATTCTTTTAAGAAAAAAAGACTTATGCGTATTTTTTAACACATACGTTTAATGTCCGTTTAACTATTTTTTTTAAATATTTGTGTTTTTTACATTATAAATTTTTTTTTCAATTTAAAATTCTTTTTTCTTAATAATTTCAAACAGAAACTTAGATTTGAGAAATTTTTTTCTGTATAGTTTTACGTTATAAATAATAGTTTTTTCAATTTAGAATTCTTTTTTAATTTTTTCTTCAAATTTTTTATTATCAATCAATATTTTTTAATAATTTGAGATAAAATTTAATTTTCTTGTAATAATTCAATATATAAAAAGATGGAAAAAAAGCATATTCACTCCGTGCATGGAGAAAAAAATTTCCGTCATACCATATAAATTTTTTTGAGCAAAATAATGCATTGAGAAAATTGTTGCAAAAAAAGAATAAATAGTAATAAAATAATTGATTTTTTTAGAAAAAACGACGTATACGCATTTTTTAACACATACGTTTAATTTTCGTTTAACTATTTTCGATATTTATTTAGATCATCTGATATCTTTACGATATAGTTCTCAAAATGAGTTTCGAGAGAATATAAAACATTTATCAATTCGACTATCATACAATCGTCGACGAATTTTTAAAATTAGCTTGTTATCGAAAATTTCGAAATAGTAATAAAATAATTGATTTTTTTAAGAAAAACGACTTATGCATATTTTTTAATACATACGTTTAATGTCCGTTTAACTATTTTCGATATCTATTTAGATCATTCGATATCTCTATAATATAATTCTCAAAATGAGTTTCAAGAGAATGTAAAACGTTTATCGATTCGACTATCGTATAATCATCGATAAATTTTTAAAGTTAGCTTGTTATCGAAAATTTCGAAATATAATTTGAAAATGCCTACTTTGACGTCCCATAACATTTGCTACGATTGCCCGTTTCACGCACTGTCAACAACATGCAATACCATGCCGCGAGTACTTCAAAAAGATATTAAGAATGTAATATTTTGACTTCGTTTGATATCCCGTAATAAGCCCGAAAATGAACACAAAAACATAATAAAAAAAAATCATGGTCTCCGTGCAGGGAGTCTTCCAAAATTTATTATTATTATTTTTTCTTTCGTGCATGGAGACTAATGTCTCCGTGCACGGAGAGATTATCTTTTTTTTTGTTGTGTAGTTTTACGTTATAATTTTTTTTTAAATTTAAAATTCTCTTTAATTCTTTTCTCTTCAAATTTTTTAGCTATAAGTAATATATTGAAAAAAAATTTCAGTCGCATATTATCTCTATCTTTTTTTTTTATACAAAAGTGATTTTTTTCTTATATCCCTACTATATATATCTATATCGAAGTGGGAAGGAATGGAAATTGCATGTTGCAGTAAATTTGGAGGTAGTGTATAATAAAATAAAATATATATCAAGCAAACAGCGTAGTTTTTGGCCCCCAATTGAAAAAAAAAAAGAAATGCTACAGTAAAGATGGATCAAGACACTGTTGCTTTCTACAGTGTCCTCACATTCCCCTTTTTTATATAGTAGGGATATATAGATACATAACGAATAATTTTCCGCTACAAAAGTATAAGAAAAACTAATAATAAATTGAGTTTGCAAAAAAATAGAAAATAAAAAATAATGACGTGGACTGAGAAGTTTTATACATGTCCATTTAAAAATATTTTTATTTATAATTTTTATTTTAGAATTATTTTTTTCAAAATTTTTAGTTTCTAGTACTTATTAAATTTTTATTTTTTAATAAAATTCTTTAAAACTTTATAATTTTGATTTTTAGAATTTTAATTATATTTATATTTAAATAATTTTTTATAACGACCCTCTCTACCCTCCATTGCCTGCAGAACTTAAATTTACTTTTCTCCCCTTTACTTACCTTCATTTTTTTTTTCTAAATTTTAATAACTCTTATTTTGTTTTCAAGTAGAAATAACTTAGAAATAAGAGTGCATGGTTTGTATAAAAAGAGTGCACTGATCTTTAAAAGAAAAAGAAAAAGAAAAAGAAAAAGAAAATATAAAATAATATATTTTACTTTGGTGTTGATACAATTTTCTTCAATCCTTTAAATTTCGTTAAACGAGAACCACAAAAAACAGCTGTCTCCATCACTCTGACTCTGAGTCAACAGTCTTTGTGGAAAGAAGAAAAAATGTAAAACTGAGAGAAAGTTGCAACAATAAAAAAAAAAAAAAAAACTGCTTATTTCCACATTCGGAAAAACCATCCATGGCGGACAAAGGCGTACGCGGGCGGCTTCTATTCTTCCCACTGCCACTCCAAGGCCACGTTACTCCCATGCTTCAATTAGCCGAAATTTTTTATTCTAAAGGCTTTTCCATAACCATAATTCACACCAAATACAATTCTCCAAATCCATCCAGTTATCCCAACTTCACCTTTCTCCCAATCTCCGATGGCTTGTCCGAGAAAGAAACCTCGGAACTTAGTATCTTTGCTCTTGCTTCGATTCTCAACGTTAATTGTTTAGAGCCTTTTAAAGATTGTCTGACGGGTTTATTGTCTGAAGAGTCTGAGGTGCACACCACCTGTTTGATATCAGATACTGTATTGCATTTTACTAGGGAAGTTGCGGAGAGTTTTAAGCTGCCGAGGTTTGTGTTAAGAACGTCTGGCGTTGGAGTTTTCCGTGCTTTTGCGGCTATTCCACTTCTTCGTGAAAAAGGATATCTCCCTATTCAAGGTTTGTCTTAACCCAATGGTGTTTCATAGTTTTACTATACTTGATGGTGTATACACAAGTGTGAAATTTTCAATTTTATTTCCTGTACATGGAAATCAAATTCTTGTAAAAATTCTTTTCATGATATGGAATTTGATATGTGCAGTTTCTTTTATGGGCTACGAATTTTAACATATATTAGTTACTAAATTAGTCACTGCAAGAACTCGTCGGGGAAATAAAATAAACTATGAATTACTGGTAAATGAAACATTTGCAAAACACCATAAATTAGACACAAGTTCTTGAGAAGTAGCATTAAAATCTCAGAAACCAGTAGGGTCTATTTGTTTGGACGAAATTAAATCTTGATAATTAGAAATCTGAATTCCAAATATATTGATCCTTTGGAGTTCAGACTTTTTTTTTCCTTTCAATTGTAAAAGGAGTTAAAAGACTGAGGATATATTTTCCTGGTATGTACTTTGGTTTGAATCATGGATTCTTACATAGAGTAATGATGTAAAAGAGTCCAGTTATAGTCAGCAAAAGAAGAGATCCTAGTATGTTTTTGAAATTTCAGATAAGAGTTTGTTTTAGAAACTGATGTTTCAACTTATGCTGCCAATTTGATTGAAATATCACACGTCTTCTATATCACTAATTTTAAACCAAACCCGATCATTGAGATCATTAGTCTCTTCTTTTCCTGTTTGCCTGCAGCTTCTCGACTAGAAGAGCCTGTTCCAGAGCTTCCTCCTCTAAGAGTTAAGGATCTTCCTGTTATCAATGTACCAAATGCAGAGATGTTCTATCAACTAATTGCAGGACTGGTCAATGAAGCTAAGACTTCTTCAGGCGTAATTTTCAACTCGTTTGAAGAACTTGAACAATCTGCAGTTGCTGCAGTTCGCCAAGAATTTCCAGCCCCAATATTCCCAGTTGGCCCATTTCACCAGTACTTTCCATCTGCTTCAAGTAGCTTGGTGCAACCAGATGAGACTTCTATTTCTTGGCTCGATAAACAAGCCCCTAAATCTGTAATTTATGTGAGCTTTGGAAGTATAGCTGCAGTAAAAGAAAATGAATTTTTAGAGATTGCTTGGGGGCTAGCAAATTGCAACCATCCTTTCTTATGGGTAATTCGACCTGGATCAATTCATGGCTCACAACATCTAGAATCATTGCCTGGTGGTTTCCTGGATATGTTGGGTGAAAAAGGACATATTGTCAAATGGGCTCCTCAACTAGAGGTGCTTGCGCATCCTGCTGTAGGAGCATTTTGGACACATAATGGCTGGAACTCGACTCTAGAGAGCATTTGTGCCGGCGTCCCTATGATCTGCATGCCATGTTTTACGGACCAGTTTGTGATTGCAAGGTATGTTATTCACATTTGGAAAGTTGGGGTACAACTGGGTAATGGCTTGGAGAGGAAAACTATTGTGGAGGTCATCAGAAAACTAATGGAGGATGAAGAAGGAGAAGAGATTAGAAATAGAGTAGTGGATTTCAAACAGAAGGCAAATTTTTCCTTGAGGCCCGGTGGCTCTTCATATGAAACTCTGGAAAGCCTAATAAGCTGCATCTCATCATCCTGATTACATTGAAAGATGGTTATAAACCCGTACATTGGTTTGTAATTTGCCTATAAAACAAACCATCTTTGTATCTGTATTGCGTTCTAATATATCTTGAATAATCATGCTCTCTTATTTGTGCATCATTTATAATGGTATTGTAGAATTCACTGCAGCGATGCTGGGATTGCTTATTACATAAATGAAGATGCTTTAGTTTAGAACAAAATGAACCATCTGGCAGCTTAACCTAGATTAGTTACTCTATTTCCCGAAAAGAAACCAATGTGCTATGTCATAAATTTTGAATTTATTTGGTCTCTGAATACCTTTTTCTTTGTATATGTAGAATCTCTTCTATGCAAGTGTAATGCTTTTTTTTATTCTCGATCCTGTTCCATTCCTGAAAGGGGAAGTTCAACACTTGGATTTTTTGGATATTGGATGGATTTACAATTGGTTCATGATCTGGCAGGTGCAAAATTATATCTTACATTCTCAATTCAATTCCATGACAATTTTTACGAAAGCTATGAATTTGCTTTTTTCCCATTAAGTATCCTAATTCTTCTGATGATGATCTAATCGGTGAGGATTTGAGCATATATACAATTTTTTTTCCGAAGTGTTGCACTTCCGTTATTACTTGATTAGAAGAACCAGTTTCTAGAGCTTCCTCCCCTTAGTGTTAAAGATGTTCCTGTTATTATGAACTACTAGAAGGGATGATTCAAGATACCCAAGGATTATTCCCATAAAATGAAATTCATTTGAACTGGCACCTGTCACACTACACTGGGACTCCATCACACATTTGACTAATGCTCCAAGTACAGGAAAAATTTAACAGAATTTGTACGGATGCTAAAATGGCAAAATGTGATTGTA
>NC_036237.1:23741100-23758537 GCF_002742605.1 Olea europaea var. sylvestris
TTTTTTGCATCTTCCAATGATGCCACGCCATTCGTTGTCTGTAAGGATTTTCTGTCAAATTTTTTTTTAATTGTAGCAAGATTGTCCACATTTTCCATAATTCTCCAACTCGAAGTTTGATTGTATAATTTTTGTGGGATCTTCCTTTTGTAACTTCCACATTAGAATTTTCCTTTAATTACTATATGTAACCAACCTCTATAGCTATAAATAGGGTATTCCTCTTTATTGTTCTCAGACAAGATAGTTACAAAATTCCAGACTCCTAACTGCTTGATCGGTAAACAGATACTTTTGGTTCAAAGTATCCTTTTTGTGCATAAATTTCTTCAGGTCCCTTACTACCACAGAATTCCATATTGCAATATTGGATGGCTCACGTTCACCCTCTCCGGAACAAATTCTCAGGAGAGTAAGTCCACAGTCCAAGTGGTTTATAGTCGATTCAATTTTGTTTTGTTTTTTGTTTTTTGATTTTTTTTCCCCTCCGGAAAGTAAGAAAATTTCTAAAGACTAAGTAGGAGACTTGATGAGTCGAAAGTCTTCAACCCTTCTTTTTCCAAACGAAAGCTGTCTAATTTGGACTATCATCGGAAGAAATTTCTCCAAAAATTTCATCAATTTGTAGCTGTGATTGGATAGCCGTACTATCTATACAAGCATGGAGACAAAAATACAATCATGCCGGAGTGGTTTAAACTTTAAATTGACTCGTACTGGTTACGAAGTGCCTCTGGCAACCCTTTCTTTACGAAGGCGAGGCGGGCCCACCCACAATTTGAATATGTTCTCATTAGGAACTTTTTTGTAGGATGACAATATCGTGTCTCATGAAATATATAGATAATAATGAGTAGTAGTTATGATGTGCAATTAAAATTAATTACCAACTTTGAATGGATTTTTGTGTATTGTAACGATACAACGTATGCCATTAAATTGGAGAGCAAATGTTGCATCCACCATCTCCACTTTGGGTCAACAAGGGCATAATCCATCGTCTCGTTGACTTCCACTTTCCGGTGCAACATAAGCAAGACGATACCCAATCCTTCGCCAGGCATCCACCAGCAAATGCGATACAAGATTGTATTGTGGGTTGAGTTCTAGGATTAGATTGGACACTAAGGTATCAAAATGTGCTCAATAGCCTGTCCTGGCATGTCTTGAAAATGCCAAGCTGACCCAACTTGCACTCTACGGACTACATGGGTAAAAGTTTAGGAAAACATTATCGTTCCATGATTGTTTTATATTTGTCTCTATGCTTGTATTGAGAGCGTGTCTACACAATCACCACTCCATACTAATTTGTGAAATTCTTTCTCCAAATTTTAGTGACGAGAGTAGTCAAAAAAGACGACAAAATAATATCTCCAAATTCTAACATTGGTTGAACCACCCCCAAACTATCCTTTCAAATGGTTAGATAATTGAGTTTATAGTTGAGGTTTCGAACAATCTACATTCAAGATTTTTTTTTCCAGCTTATTCTATTTAAGTAACCACTTCAAAGGTGTAGGTGATTAAACATGACTATTATGCTCAAAGGGTGTCAAATACAGTAAGAATAAGCTTCAAAAAAATCATAGTTTCATAACATATTAGTAATTCATTAATCACGAATAATTTTAATAATATCAATAGTAGCCGATAGGGCTATTCAACTCACACAAGTACACAATGAAGCCATGAAATATTTTTTAAATTTTAATTTTTTCTTCTTTTTTTATTAATTTTTTTTAAATGTATTTTTCATATCTATATAAAGCGATAACATTCAAACATGCAAAACAATCACACAATATCGATCATCATCATAGATATCATCAATAAGAGCCACCACCCTAAACTTAAACTAATGAATAATTAAGAGAGCTTTTGTGAGATTGGTTTAAACACGCACTAAAACTTTGAATCCTCCTTTATTAATTTCTTTTAATACAACTTAATATTATTACAGTATTTATTTATTTTTGTTCATTAATGTTCCTAATTTATTTAATAATCTCTCGCACGTATAATTAAACATATCCTCTTATGTGATCTTTTATATTTATATCAAATATGCGAACATTAAAGATTGTGTTAAAATGGAAGAACACTTATTGGAATCATGCAAGACATGGAAGTATATTTCTATCATATATCGGACCTGGTGACAATAGTTATCGTATGCTGTCTTTCTTATTATTTCTCTTGAAATTAACAAAAATCACGAATCAATTCAATTAGTGATCAAGTAAAAAGTATTTAACCCATATTACAATTATCTAATATAAACATATATTGAGCATCAAAAGTATTGAAATTGATATTATAACTTCATAGCAAAAGGTTCATCCATGTTTTAGCGACTGGAAATTGATATTATAACTTCATAACAAAATGTTCATCCATGTTCACAAAAAATAATGTTTGTGTTATAAGCTATCATCTGGATTTGAGATATATGAAGAAAAAGGGGAGAAGTCACAAAGTCCAGGATCTTCTAGGTCTTCCTTGTTTAATCTCCAGCTGCACCTTCATCTCCTCTACCCAAAAATCAAGATTTAATTTTCAAAGGATGGATTTCTCGTATCTTGTCTCTTGATTTCTCAATATAATAATAATTTGCATCCTTTTATTTGCAAGAATTATTGAGTTATTTGATATGAGAGGTATTCCTTATTGTTTGTTGAAGTTCTGTACTTATAGAGGCCAAAATTAGGTCAAAAATGTGTCCCATGCGGTTTCTATAAAAAGTTTGCATCATATAAAGAAACTGGCCCGTCTTCCAACTTTTTGTACCTTGTGATCGCACCTTATACTGGACTGCGATTGTAACGCATGATTCGGTATTCTGCTGCAATTTTTAAAAGGGTTGCGATCACACCCTATAAAGGGCGTGCTTGCACCCCTATTTGTTTTTGGGAATTTAGGCTAGAGATGGTCCAGTTGGATTCGATTTTAAAGATAATCGAATTGAACCAGATTTCGAGTATTTAGTAAGTGAAACTATCATGTCTAAATTTAATTATAGAATATAACAACATTACAACAATTCAACTAATAATATATTCAATTTTAACTCTTACAATAACACTATATTAACACTTATGAAATAACGTAATTTAATTTAAAAATATACAAATAACTAGTTTTCTAATATGATCATTCACCAATGTATATAAATTACCTCGATCAAAGTGGAGGAAATTCAATGAATATGGCAGAAAAAGTATAAGATGAAGAGGGGCGTAGTCGCTCTGTTTCGATTATTTAAGAAATGACAGAATGATTGAGAAAAACTTAAGTAACCCAATTTTGATTCTTTGATATTTGAATTTTAGTGTTGGGTTTGGGCCAAAAACTAGAAAATGGTATTTTGGACTCAATTAATTACTCTCACTGTCGCATTTATATAAGCTAACTTTTTTCTTTCTTGTCTCAAATTATAATTCTATTTTTTTTTATTGAGAATGAATTTGTTTTATTCGTATATTAATATAACCTTATTTAATTTACCTAGTTATAAACATTTTTTTCACTTAATCTACAAGTACATATTTTTTTAAAATAGAATTGGTACAAAAAGATAGCTGTTTTCTAGTTATTTGTTCTTGCCAAAAATTGTTTTTGGCAACAGCCAATTATATGAAGACAACTGTTTTACTATACAAATTCTGTAGTAAAAAGCTGTACTTATATCATTGTTATCTTAAAATTGTAAGGATTTTAATTTACCCACTTCTTGGAATTATCCAAATACATGCACACAATTCCTGAAGCGAGTAAAGTTTAAGTGGTTCATAGTATTTCCCACTTCTTTTTGGAAATTAAATAAGGACAAGGAAAATTATTTGCAGAATTGCTTTTTCAATAACATTAATAAAATTTCTTAATCCATGTAAAAAAAAAAAATGCCTATACAAATGAGATGGAAGGAGTAGTTGGCAAATGAAATAGAAAAAATAAAAATAATTTGGTTTGTTTAATATTTAAAAAAATTTAAAAATTAGGGAGACTCAATTCCCGAATCAAATTCGTCAGTTCTCGATTCTGATATCCGTTCAAGTACTTAATTTAAGAAGAACCGCTCTGTTCGAGCCTAATTGGAAATGTCCATTTTGATCCCCTAATCTTGCTCATTTTCTCAACTTGAGGCCTTTGTAGTGCAAGTTTAGACTTTTTCATTTTCTAATTTTATCCAACTGAATCCATGCACTCTTCAATCACGCCTTTCTTAGTTCGAACCATTTTTATATATTTGCATTTAGTTCTCGAACTTTGAAATTCTTCATTTTAGCACTTCTTTGGCTAATTATCACTTCTTTTGATTAAAAGTCATCCAGTCTTGAATATATCTTACAACAATCGATAATTAACTAAATTAAGTAGCAATCTCTTCAATTTGACTTGCAAAATATAATTTTGATGGTCCAAATAGATATAAAAGTTACACCTATCATGTCCCAAGCTTCTACGGGGAATAAATCGTAGAAGTTTGATCAATGGCCAAAAACAGCTTAGAATCATCGACATCTTGCAAATTATATTTTATTTTGAATGAACTTTGTCACAAGTTGACGATTTTGAGCAAACAAATGGTGCTCTCGGGTTTATAAAGGGGGTAGTGAATAAGAATTGTGGTGTGGTTCAAGAGAGTTCATTTCTAGAAGGTTCGTGCTTGCTTGTATAATATAGATTTTCCTTTATATTTATTGCACCAATAATACATAACATTTGGGAATTTATGTTTGTTGCATGTGTGGAAATATCTTTTGATTTAGAACAGAATTAAGTCCTTCGATTGATTTATCTAATACCAAGTAATACCAGCTTTATGCCAGTCACAGAATCGCCTTAGCAAGTTGATTTACTACGGAAGCTGAAAGAGGAATACTTAACATATTGAATAACTTCAAATGGACTCTTTTGTGTACACACATGGGAGTCAGTGCAGTGGTCCTATATGTACAAAATTTACCACTGATTAAATAGGCTAGATTTACAACTCTTCATCTGTTTCAAACCTTTCCAAATTTTCCTCATCAATGGCCACCACTTTTTTGGCACATTTAGGGGTACTACTAACTCTAGAAGAATTCGATAAAATCTTGAGCGGCTCATTTTTGGTTAAATCGCAACCTGTAATGACACCGCATCCTTCGTCCTCCTTTTTCAAATCAGCCGGAGGCAAGAAACAATCCATTGACAATCCCTTTATGTTGAAGTCGACTTCTTCAATATTCCAAACTTCTTCCATTCTTGTCCGGTTATGGCCTTCAGAATTTTCGCCAAACCTAAATAACGAAACCAAAGTCCTGCCAGCATGTGCAATGTTAACGCCGTCAATTGTTCTGTAATCTTGTATCAATGACTCCATTGTCGTCTCCCAAAATACATCGTTATTTCCAGGAACCTTTATTCGTAGGAGGTGAGAGTCTTCTAACTGGACAAGAAGGCCTGTTCTTTGGCTGAAACATCCCCAAACAGTGTGTCTGATTATCTCGACATTTGAGCTGCTTCTTGCTTTCAAGGTAGATGGCTCTGCTTCGAGCTTTAATATGAAGCAGTCTTCATCATTGATAGTCTTCTCACCAATACAGATGGAATTGGAGAATAAATTGGCAGTCGACCTCGGATCAATACCCTGTAGACATGATTAATCGTTAGTGATTAGTGAAAATTGCAACTGTAAATTGGTTCCCGTGACAAAATATTTACCCTCAGATAACAAAACAATGTAAAAAATTATTGGCTTCTTAGCTGTGATTATAATTGTGAGTATAGTCAGAAGGGTAGTCCAAAATCTGACGTTTTAGCGCAGATTTCACATGATGACAAGCTTTACAACCACATCTATATTGACTACTTGATTAAGTACTTGAAATTTGGAGGCTAATATGCATATTTTGCACCTGAATAACACTAAGTGAAACTTCTGATTAGGTAAAAAGAGAAATAAGGGTAAGCTGGGGCCACATGGAAGTGGACCAACAGGAAGGTGGACAAATTTAATGGCTTTTTTAAGGATATGAGATTCTGTTTTAAGCCTACTTTTCTCTAAGTCAAATATAATCAACAACCAATTTGACAAACTGGTATTCGCATAGTGTTCAGGGCTGGCATTCCTTTTCTTGAAAGTCTAAAAGAATCTCAAAACCTTAAAATACGTTCCCATTCTAATGGTTTAAACTTTTCGATAAGGTGATTAACATAAAAAAACTGTTAATTTCCGAATCTCATTCTTGATAAAAACGAACAAAGACGGAGAGAGATTACCTGTAAGGATCGACGTAATGGCCTAGGTGGACCTCGGNCCAAGATTTCATGTTTTGCCAAGATCCTTTTCTGTTAGAACCAAACATCTCTTCAGGGATCGGAACCTCAAGAACCGTATCCAACCCATCTTCTCTATCCAAATTGGGGCACAAAGTCCTCATACGAATCTCTATTATGATTGACTAACGAACGGAATTATTTTTTCCAAATGGAAATTGGGTTTGGCGAGTAATGGGAATGTGTAGAATATATGGAAGTAGTAAAGGTTGAAGAGTCTTAGAACATAAGGGAGAGTTGGATAGGTTTTCTATTCACTGTGGGGAACCACCAACGTGCAATTCTTTGTCAATGTCGTGACTGCACGCTCATCTTATTTCTGTCTTTCACACTCTCCAGGAGACAAATTTTTATTGTTTATTCAAATTCATTTTGAGAATAAAACTCCTAGCTTATGTCAAAGGAATGTAGTTGAAAAGAAATTATAGTTTCCTAAAATTATAAAATAATTATCATTTTTCTAGTACAATCCTAATTCAACTAGGAGCCTGGTTGTCTCCGAGAAATTATAGAGTTTTGAATAATACTTTTTGAAGAATGTGTGGTTAAAATTTTAAGAAACTTTATTGGTCTGTGGGTGGAATATTTTATTGTCTGAATATGTGACGGAATATGTTACTATAACAAATAATTTAATTTGTTAAAGGAAAATAGAGGAAAAACACTTTTATAAAATTAATTAAACCGATCCAAAAAGTACTTTTAGATCCCAATACCACTTTTTTAACTTCTCAAGTCATGCCGAGTAAGCCAAATTGATGCAATGATCAATAAGATTCATCAATTGCTTCATTTACAATTCATTCATTTTATAAGCACTACATATTATTAGAGGGATATGGTAAAAGTTCATGTACTTCGAAGATTTTAGAACCTATGAATATAATTGATACGTGATAATGAGGATGGGAATAGAGATGGACGTGAATATTGGGAAAAAATCTTCTATAGTTAGAAATAAAATTTTAAAATTGCTTTAATTTAATTCAAAAAATCTTCTATCGATACATACGCAAGCTTAAAATTGAGCTATTAATTAATTTTCGTTGTATTTGATAAATTTTGACTAAATTACCTGAACCCAAATTAAGTCTTTAAAAAAAAAAAAAAATCAAAGATATCACCGTTATTATCAAAATCATCTTGATTGAGTTGTCGTCAATGATCTTGACTAATTTGTGCCCATTTAAATTTTTTATTTGGTATCTAAATCAATGTCAAATATTTCTAGAGTTCATGCGACTTTCAGGCACTTTACAAACTAATCTTCTCCTCTTTATAAATTTGGGTAAAGCAAAATGCTGTAAAGTGGCAAAGTCACATTTTTCGTTGACTTCACGTAGAAAATGCAGAGTCCACGACAACCTATATCGTACATGGATCGATATACGATGAGTTGGTCTATGTGTACAGAGGTAGTGTTCTGAGATGAATGGATTATTTATTTTTATTTTTTTTAATATTTTACTCACATAGGACCCACACATATTAGTATTCTTGAGGGGTACACAGAAGAACTCATATTTGATAGCAAAAATAATTTGGAACAATCCACAATTTTATATAAAAAAAAATTATTAATTTCAAACTAAGCCCTATTTGATTGGAATTAAAATCAAATTTTGATAAAAGTTGATGTAATGTATAGTTAAAATATTGTGGTCCCATAAAACGTGTGGCTAAAATTTATTGTTGACTTTAACTTAAATTAAAATTTAGATTTTAATTTATATAAAATGCGGACTAAATTCTCTTTTATTCTCAAAATACTATTTTATTTTATTTTATTACATACAATTCTACCACCGCCTACAATAAGGATGTGATTGATTGCAAGTATAGAATTTACAAGGAAAGGAAAATAAATTCTAGGTAATTCAATTACCTATAATTTATTTATATGAAAATTGTCTATTAAATATGTTTGATTGACTTAATTTTTAACCTAAAAAACATTATACTTGTCATTTTTTTATTGGTGGGTAGGTGAGAAAGAATGGATGGATGAGAGAGAGAAAGAGAGTAAATTTCCTGAAAAATAATATCATATTCTCCTTAAAGAAATTATATTTCTTGATTTTGAGGAAAATATGGTCACCTGACCAAAAGTATGAAAATATTTTTCAAGAAAAAAATGGTAATCAATCAAACGGCACTCAAAAGTAAGAACTTTGGTGGAAAAACATGTTTTTCATGAAAAATATTGACAATCGAATACACCATAATTGAAACAAATTGTGTTACATTTGTGATATTACATTTTCCCACCACTGTCACCCTCGAATCACTATAACCATAACATTTATAATCCATTTGTCACCATTAAAATAAAAAAAATAATAAATATTTAAAAACTAGATCATTATCACCCCTGCTACCGCATAATTATGTAATACAATGTTACCTCGCCATTGACACCACCACTACCACAAAGCTCAAAATCAAGCTTCCACACCAATTCCAAACTCCACCTAGGTATGTCAATTTGACTCACCAACTTGGGCAGCCTATGAATCGGTACAAAAAAAGCTCGAACTAGACCAACTCATGGCTAGGAGTAACCGAGCAAAAATGCCTTCCTCGTCATTAATATGTTTACGCGCAATTGGAATTCATAAAAGATTTACTTGTCTATGTCTTGTTCTCGAGGCTCGGGCCAAGCCTCGTTTTGGGCTGTTGGCTTGAGCCTTAGCCAGCCAATGTGGCTAGACAAGCCACACGGACCATTTGCAGGTCATAATGAGTTGAGACTTTTAAAAACTACCTACAAAATTTCAATAAAAAAAACCAAATGAAAAAGAAAAAGGTAGCTACGGGTTTAAGGCAACAGTACAGGCAGAGAACCTGCTGCCTTAACAAGTAGATATACAAAAGTAGCTACACTATTGCCTTAAACCGGCAACTACGTGTAGCCTGTCTTCAGGCAGCATGTAAGCTGCTTTAACAGGCAACATGTAGTTTTATGGCAAATGTAAATTTGAAAATTTGAATTTCAAATTTAGTGAATTTTAAATTTAGTTGAAACGATTATATATTTTATTTTTTTCCTATAAATATGAGTTAAATTTTTGAGTTTCATAGTGTTTCGCGCGGGTTAGTCGCTAACAATTAAAAAGGATCAGACGATTGTGTAAAGGACAAAACCTCTTGAGACAAAGTCCCAAAAAGGGGTGTTCTTTTATTGGCGATGACTTTACAATTGGAAATGAAAAACAACGTGCCTCCAAGGGGCGCAAGCACACGAGTTACTGAAAGAAAAGTATTTAAGTCTAAAAACTAAGGAAATGAAAATTACATGTTCTCTATTCGAGAATTTTGGATTCGGTCTCTTACTTCTATGTCATTTCTCTCTTTTATACTTCATGGACGATCTCTTTGTGATCAACCGCTCTAAAAACTGCTTGATCGTCCTACAACTACCCACTTTTTTCGTAATGGCCACCTTGTCATGAAAATTGCCTTTTAACTACTGCTATCATTACCCTTCATCATTCAACCGCTTTCGATTGAATTCCTTGAATCGTGGAACGTGATAGGCTACTTTAATAACTGCTTTGATAACTGCACTTCTTGATAACCACGACGCGTTATGTTTGTTAATACCTTGGGCGACTTGAAGGTTTGGGCGAGAATAGAGTAACAGCTCTGGGCGACTGTATGACACTTCATTCACTCAGATTCTGGGCGACTTGCAAACTTGGGCGATGGCGTTACCGCATTCTTGGGCCTCCTTATTTGGGCCTTCATCTTGATTTGTTCGATTGGGCTTCGTTCTTTGGGCTATCTGATTTGGGGATCCTCCAATTGGGTTTCCCTCCTTGGGCTGTTCGATTTGGGCTGAAATTTTATGTGTCAACAATTACCCCCCAATATGGCAGAATTAATAATAATTATTAAATTTTACCATATTCACTTTGTGTTTCCAGCAACATTCGAAATTCCCAAGAATTTCAATCATTGTTTCCTTCTATAACTTGAAAAGGTTTGTCGTTTTGCAAACCCTTATAAACCCCAAACACGCCATTTCACTGCCACCAAACCACGCCTCATATTTTTTGCGTCTCTTTCACGATTCACTGTTCATCTTTTGCTTCCCTACTACGTAACCCTGAAAAGCTTCGTTCCTTCTCAAATGGCTGCTTCACAATCTCAAGCTAGCGATTCCTTTAGTTTTGATGACTTTCAGAGACTTCTGAGTCGTCCATACATAACCCCAAGTTTTCTCGCGCCCGTCGACGTTGGACGTAATGAGTTTTACTTGGGTCCTTTCTTCAACAATGCGGAGGCAGTTGAATAGGCGGCGGTGGGTCAGCTGTTTCCTTGCACTCAGGGTCATCCATTTCTGAACTCTCTACCTCTGGGGCCACTTCGCGAAAGAGGTATTCGCACTTGACCTAAATCTGATGTAGCTTTCCGTAGGTGGCATGCTCGCATTGTGGGTCATGGTCCTACTAAGGCGCTTTTTGATAGCGCTAGGATTTCTGATTTGTTAGAAATCTCTATTCGTCCCCCTACTTTTGATTTAGCACTCTTTTCGATTGCTTTGAGTTTTTGGTCCCCTGAGTATAACACCTTTATTTTCCCTCTTGGCCCCATGTCTATTACCTTAAGAGAGGTTGGGGCCCTGGTGAATCTACCACCTTTGGGCGATACCATTTTTCCAGGTATCTTAGTTTCTGGTGGCGCCCCAAAGTTTGGTAAAAACTACACCGATTCTTATTCAAGCCTGCAGACCCTGAGCCTTCCCATACTGAGCGAGTGGCCTTCCTTTTAGTTTGGCTTTGTAAATATGTTTTGTGCGTGCCAAGCATAAAGCCCTCCCTGAGTTATTTACCTATAGCGCACGAATTGGCGCGTGGCAAGCCTTTGAATTTATGTTCTTTGTTTTTGGCTGCCCTTTATAGAGGCATGGCCTCTCTTCAAGCTCAATTGAAGAATGGTGCATCTCCCACTGGCAGTGGACCTCTTTGGTTCACTCAACTGTGATTGAGATCCTATTTTCCATCGCTTGGTGCTCCATCCATCTCTCGCTCTTCTGCTAGCTGTTATGGACTAGTCATGGAGCCCTTAGCTCCTGTAAATATGTCCAGGAGGGACATTTTTTCATTCTTTTATTCCTTGGATTCAATTCCTTCCTTTTTTCCCTTTCCTCCTTTTTTGACTCCAAACTATGTACATCCCCCTTCCACCATAGATAGCGCGAGCACCTCCCTGCTCATTTGGATCCAATTTTTAATTGGGAGGGAGCTGTTTCATGATATTCTAACTGGGACTAATGCCAAGGCAGGGGTAGAGATTTATGCTTCCCAATTTTTTGCTCGTCAGCTTGGTTTCGGCCAAACTTGGCCTGTTCCTCCTTGCTATTCAAAGAATTTAGTTGACCGTTTTTATACCATTAATAAGGCGGAGGCAGAGGCTATAGATGCTCGTAATCTTCTTTTAACCAGCCATTTTTCATTAGCCCCTTTCAATTCTAGCCACGCCATTCACCCTCTTTTTGAACAACTCTGGCTGTCGGTGAAGTGAAGATTATTTGCGACTGACGCCAATCATGCCTTTCATTCATTAGACCAACTGAGCATTTCTTCTCCTCCTGTTTTGGTCACTCCTTTGTCTGTTCGGAGCCCCTCTCTTTCTCGTCGCACTAAACAGTCTGCTCGTCCATCTTCTTCTCTCCCTGCCAAGCCTACTATAGCCAAGAGTGCTCCAAGCCGCAAACGGCCAGTCTCAGCATCTCCCATTCTGGAGGATGATGTTGATGATGATGATGATGCCCCTCTTATCGTCAGAAGGAAGGTAATTAAATTGGTTTACTTACAGGTATACTTTTCCATACTTGAAATTTTTCTGTGTGCTGATGATCTTTTGGATTTCTCAGAAAAGCTCAGCCTCTCCTTCAAAGGCTTTGGCATCGACAGCTCCTGCTCCATCATCCTCTGTTGAGGCTACTTCATCCAAACCGGCTGATGAGGGGGCTATGCTTAAAGAGACATCTTCAGTCCCAGAGTCCTCATCACAACCCATGGATGAGCCACCTTCTTCCCAGGGCGTCAACCCCCCAAACATCGAAACAGAAGGTAATTCAATTTTTTGATGTCTTACCTTTGCTCGTGCTGTTGGTTTTTGATTTGTTGCTCTTAAGTTTTGTAGATACTTCTATGAGTCCGCCCGTTGTGGCAACGTCTTCTCGCTCAGACAAGGGGAAGTCCTCACGAATGGGGGAGTCGTTGGTGGCAAACTTGGCTGAGGGCATGCCATCTTCTACGATTGTTGATGAGGTAGTCTTTGCTTCACTTCTATTTCAATCTCGTTCGTTGTAGTGAGGATTTTTAATATTGGCAATTTTCTTTACAGGATGCTGACAACATTGTACGTTCTATCCAAGACTTATTCACTTCCTGGGGGCAAGTTCAGACGTCTCACCCTGCTCCATCTGATCGTTCTACTGCTTCTTCAGAGGAAGATTTGAAGTTCCTCAAGGAGTCGATACTTGAGTACGTATCCTTCATGGATATGGATATTGGAAGGGCTGATGTTGCCAGACATAAGGATGAACTTGAGCACTTAAGTACGAAGTTGGAGCAAGCACTGACGCTTCCGTCGCTCAATCTTTCTGTCGATTTTAAAGCGACGTTGAAGATTATCCATTCCGAGGTCCTTTCTTTGCTAGCCAAGAATGCTGAATTAAAGGCCAAACGTACTCAATATCTTCAAGCCGTAGCTGAGAAAGAGTCTTTGCGCATGGAGATTAACAAGGCTAAGGACGAGTTGAAAGAAATCTCTTCCGAAGTCATGGTTGAAGACTCTTGGATGGTTAATTTGGCTGCTCTGATGAAAGATCTTCAAGCCCAAATGGACGACTGCAGGGCGAGAATGGCTGCTAAAAAGCGCAACGCCTCCCAGGGGATTGAGCGAACTAAGTCCTTGGTCGAGCAGTACAAGAAGTTGGAAGTTGATGACGATGTCGCGGCTGAATTGAACATCACTTCCTCTCGGCAGAACGAGGATTGGGAAAGACTTAGGGAACGAATTCGTTCAGTATGGGGTGGACTGTAATTAAGACATATGATGTCTTCTTTCTTTTGTAATTTGATTTTTTCCCATTTGTAACTTTGTTCATTATTAATGAACATTAACTTCTTGTGCATTTACTTGACGTTTGTTTTTTAGTCGTCAATTCTTTAAGCATTTAACTGCTTTGCGCTAAGAATCTTGTCCATTTCCTTTTGATATTTCCACCACTTTTCCCAAGACTTTGGGCTATTTAATTCCGCTTATTAGACAGAAATGTGGCTGTTCATATTCTGTCTCTTCATCTTCACCCCCTATAAATGCTTCACATTTTTCATCTTCTATCTTCATCTCTTCATTTTCTTCTTCGAAACCAATTTGCTGTCATTTCTTGGCATTCTGACAATCAATCTGATCCAAAATGGACTGCTTTGTCCGCCCACTTTACTATTTACCTTGATGTCACCTTTGGTATGGGAGGTATAGGAAATATTTTCTGGCCAGCAGCGAAGTTTTTTCCTTCAAAATTCTTCCAATCGTCTCTTTGTTCTTCACAAGGAGTCAGTGATGGAAGGCAATTTTTGAGCTGCTTGTGGGCCACTCTGCTTGCTAAGAGTGCTTCTCAGCTTGCCTGCTGAGAGTACTTCTCAGCCTCTTTGCTCGCCATTGCAGCGATGCATTTAGGAAGGTGGTGAGGCCAGTACATCCTCTTACTCGGCGATCCCACCATTGCAGCGATGCATTTAGGAAGGCAGTGTGAAGCTTACTCAGCGATCAACCGAGAGATTATCTTACTTTAGTTGTATTTTGTAGAACATCCGGTATTTGTATTTTTTGTATTCTTGTAATGAACGTTTGATAATAAAGGACTTCATTTGAACGTATTTCGCTCTGACTTTGTTATCTTTTAATCGTTCAAAATGTTTGATTATGTTTTTATCTGTTCACATTCCCATAAAGAAGGAACATATTTTTTCAAATATTTGCTGTTAATGAATCTCACGTGCTTGGTGCCGTCTAAATCTTCCAAGTGATACGCTCCATTGGGCAACACACTGTTTATTTTGTATGGTCCTTCCCAATTGGGCGACCACTTCCCGTACTTTGGATCCTTGCTATCCAAAGGGAGTATCGTCTTCCAAACTAGTTCACCCAGGCTGAACGACTTGGCTATGACTTTTTTATTATAAAATTTAGCCATTCTTTGCTTTTGAACTTGCAATCTATCTAAGACTTCCAATTTCAATTCGTCTAAACTCAATAAACTTTGAACTAGTGATTTGGCATACTCATCATCATTCAACTTATGTTGCAAGCACACTCTAATCGATTGCACGTTGATTTCCATAGGCAAAACGGCCTCCTGTCCATAAACAAGTTGGAAAGGAGTGACTTTGGTACTTGACCGAGGTAATGTTCTATAAGCCCATAAGGCCTTGTTCAAACATTCGTGCCAATTTCTGGCGTTTTCATCTATCATCTTTTTGATGATATTTTTTAGAATATTATTAGAAGATTCCGCTTGTCCGTTGGATTGAGCATAGTATGGTGTGGAGTTTACTAATTTAACCCCAAACTCACTCAAAAATTTGTTCACTTGATCACTATTCAAAGATGTTCCGTGATCTACCATTAAAGTTTGTGGAATTCCAAACCTACAAATAATGTGATCACGGATAAACTCTATAACATTCTTCTGGGTGATCCCTTTCAAAGGTACCGCCTCTACCCATTTGGTGAAATAGTCGGTCGCAACTATAATAAAAGTATGTTGTTTGGACGATGGGGGATAAATCTTCCCTATCATATCTATCGCCCAACCCTTGAACGGCCAAGGTTTAATAATAGGTGCCATCTCTTGTGCTGGCGCCCTTTGTATTGGACCATGCTTTTGGCATGCTTGACAACTCTTTGCATACTGAACGCATAGTTCTCCCATCTTTAGCCAAAAATATCCACTCCTAATAATTAACCATCTCATCCTTTGGCCAGCTTGATGAGCTCCACACATCCCTTCATGCACTTCAGCCATGATCGTCTTGGCTTCTTGCAAACTTACACATTTTAGTAATACACCATCAGAGCGTTTCTTAAACAACTCTTCATCTATTAGTGTGTAATTCAGCAAACATAGCTTCATTTTCCTACTAATCCCTCCATTAGGTTCTTTAAGGAACCCTTTAATCTCTGTTCTCCAATCCAATCCACTGCATCTCCATCTTGTATACAGTGAAGTTCAATTTTTCTCGCCCTTCTTTGAGTCACGGGCAATATGGTTCCATACTCACAAGTAGACTTCCAATTCAAGACCTTTGAGTACCCTGAGGCCATTTGGGCTAACTCATTTGCCACGTCGTTATGTATCCTATTAACGCATTGAAGTTCTACTTGATCAAATTCCTCTAATAATTCTTGGGCGATCTCATATTGACTTATAATGGAATCACTTTGGCATTTAAAATCACCGATCAATTGATGTATCACCAATTGATAATCGCCCCTAACGATCACATTTCTTACTCCCATATTTATCATTAGTTCTAGGCCTACAATTAAGGCTTCATATTCGGCCTGATTGTTGGTGCACATTCTGTCTAAGGTGAATGCAAACTTGTAGCAAATCCCTAAAGGATTAATCAACGCTATTCCTACTCCTGCACCTTTAGAGGTTTTTGACCCATCGAAATACAACACCCAAGGTTTTAACTCGAACGAATTGATTTCTAGTTCGATTTCTTCAGACATGTCAAGGAATGGATGATCGGCTAGAAAGTTAGCCAAAACCTGATTTTTGACTGCCTTTTGAGGTATATATTGTATTTCGAATTCTGATAAAGCTAGTGTCCAAAAGCCTACCATTTGGTGTAAAATAGGGCGCGAGAACATATACTTAACTAAATTTACCTTAGAAATTAAATAAACGGTTACGGGCCGTAAATAAGCCCTTAATTTTGTACATATGAAATACAATGCAAGACATAATTTTTCAATAGCAGAGTAATTACATTCACATTTCGTTAACTGTCTACTTAAGCAGTAAATTGCCCTTTCTTCACCAAATTGGTCTTCCTGTGCGACCATTCCAGCTATTGATTCTTTTTCAGTCGATATATACACTTTCATTGGCCGTCCTTGGATTGGTGACACCAACACTGGTGGACTTGATAGATTTGTCTTCAGGCTTTCAAAAGCCTTTAGATGTTCTTCTTTCCAGACGAATTCGTCCTGATTTTTCAGCTTTAATAGCAGCGAAAAGACTTTAGTTCACCCTGCACAGTTAGAAATAAAGCGTCTTAAAAAATTTACTTGGCCTAGAAACCTTTGCAACTCCTTTTTGTTGCTAGGTGGTTTGGCTTCTAAGATAGCCTTCGCTTTATTTTCATCAAGTTCAATCCCTCTATTGTATACTAAGAAACCAAGAAAGTTCCCTGCATTAACACCGAATGCACACTTCAAGGGATTCAACTTTAGCTTATATTACCTCATTCGTTCAAACGAACATCTTAACTGTTCGAAATGGTCCTCTTCTTTAATGGACTTGACTACTATGTCGTCTACATACACCTCAACAAACTTGCCTATCATATTATGAAAGATTAAATTCATTGCCCTTTGATAAGTTGCCCCTGCATTTTTTAGGTCGAAAGGCATAACCACCCATTCAAAACATCCTAGAGACCCAGGGCATCTAAAGGCAGTTTTGTGTATGTCTTCTTTAGCTATGTAAATTTGATTGTATCCTGAATACCCATCCATGAAAGAATACATGACATGTCCGGCAGCTGAATCTACTAAAGAATCCACCATGGGCATTGGATACTCATCTTTGGGTGTAGCTATGTTTAAATTCCTAAAGTCTATACACACCCTTAGTTTATCATTCTTTTTTAGTACTGGCACAATATTCGGCAACCATTCAACATATTTGGCTGTTCTTATAAAACCTGCTTTCAATAATCGCTCTATCTCTTTCTTAATCTCAAGGAGTACATTAGGGGCAAAACGCCTAGGAGGTTGCCTATGAGGTTTAAAATTAGGCTTAGTTGGTAACCTATGTTCCACCAAGTCTCTATCTAAACCAGGCATTTGTTCATATTCCCAA